>NC_134709.1:40071199-40371199 GCF_043290135.1 Rhipicephalus microplus | reverse complement strand
GGTTGGCCACCGGGCGGAGCTGCTGCCCGAAATGGTCCGGATGGGCACCTTGTTGCATGACCACCGGCCGCATGTCCTACATAAAAACAGCCATGAGAAAGTGTATACCCAAACGCACTTGGTTGGCTCTCGGCATTGCCTGAAGGCCTGACCCAACGTATCGTCGCAGCGCGTCAGTGCGAAGTCTTTTGACGCGGCACCGTGCCCTCTCCCTATGGAGAGAGCGGGCGCGTGGCTACGTGAAACCACGCTCTTTCTCTCTATATGGGATAGGGCTCGACGCCACGTCAAAAAAATACGCGTCAGCGCGCTGCGACGGATACGTGAGGGCAGGCCTTTACACCTTTTAAATTTTTTTTCCATACTCGCGGCGCCGGGCACGATGGTGCCAGCTGTTGCCCCTCTCCTCGCACTCTCTCAGCAATTGCGTGATGGCACAACGGCGGTGTGCGACCGTGTGCCTGTCTAGAAATTCCAACACGTCGTGCATTCCGAAGTTTGTTTGCGTGGCAAGGGTATGTGCCAATTCCACTGGAAGAGTCAGCCACACACACACACACACACACACACACACACACACACACACACACACACACACACACACACACACACACACACACGCGCGCGCGCGTACGCACACGCACACACACACACACACACACACACACACACAAGACATGGTGGAGTCGGTCGAATTGCCACAGCGCCGAGCGAACTTATAGATTAACAAAGTATCCTTTAAGTGTTAGGTGTTAATAAATGCGTTCAAGGAAAGGTTGGTGTCCACGTAATCCACTGGCTACTCCCTTTTTTACGTAGCAATCTGCATCAAGGTTTTACTAATAAGCATAAAGCAATTTAAAATTTACGCCCGAAAATGCCCGTTGACAATAGCGATGTTCACATATCCATGCACACGTCAACAGTGGTCGCACGCGACAGACAATGTTCGCACACAGAAAACGCCCACACTTTACAAGAGAATCGGTCAAGGTGATCACAAAATGACACTGAACACATTCCCAATATTTATACACAGCTGCCATGAAACACGAGAATCACAAGGAAACATGTGGTACATGCGACCACATTCACCAGGCAATAATTATCAATGAATCAGTATCTGCTATTCGATATTCCCGATTTCTTATAAAAAAGTACTATAGTGCATGCACCAGAATACTTCGAAAGGCTTCGGATGACCGCGGGCCCAAGATTTTCGCAATTAGCAATGGGTAAATAACTAACCAACTTATCAAAAATTCCTACAAAGAACTTGAATTCCTGCAAGTGTTCATTGATGCGTACTGGAGCCATTGTACAGGGCAAAGAGAGAGGGATAGCAAAAGACCATTATTTCGTATTCTCTGTCTTTCCTTCTTTTCTGCACGCTGACCTGCCTTGAAACTGCGCCAGACGCTTCCAGTGCTCACCCAGCGCTGGATAGCTAACCGGAAGCTTTTCTGGTTAACCACTTTGCCGTCTGCTTCCTCCCTTCTTTTAACTAATTTCTTAGTTCTGCTATAAAATTTGGTACGAAGACTCCTTTACCCTGACACAGGCAGTGCCATGGAACCATGAGAAAGAACAGCAGGAGAGAAGGCAGGGAAGTTCACAAGGCATACGCTGGGTTCGCTACCCTACACTATGGCAAAAGGGAGTATATAAAGATGATATAGAGAGGAAAGAGAAGAGAAACGGATGAAAATATTGTCACTGAATAGGCTGACGCGAATGCAGTGATGTCACTACACAAAAGTCAAAGGCGTTCACACGGGCATGTAGGCCTCAGAAAGCGTGAGAGGGTTTTGACTGCCCCGTGAGCCGAAGAAAGACGAAGAGAGTGCTCTAGCAAAATCTGCATACGGTCGTCCAACTGTCACAACGAGTCAGAAAGTTTTCATCTCTCAGATGCAAATATAGGTTAACGACATTGCGAAAAATCGATGTGTTCTTCGGTGCCGCAGACCACGCGTGCCGCACTGCTGGTCACTCCAGTTAGAGTGCCATGGAACATACACTGCTCCATGTATAGAGAAGCAGCAAGGCCTAATTACCCTTTGGGCCCCAATAAAATCGCGCATGTAGCACACCCAGCAGAAGATCAGCAGCACGATCAGGCCCGCCCCGACTATGATCAACTCGTAGGCCAGATCTGTGGCAGCGTCTTCCGCTTCCGTCATGCATCCCGCCATAGCGTTCCTCCTCGGTGCTGCGAATGAAATGTGACGAGGGTGGCGTGACAAAGTGATGGCGCGTGACGCGCGGTAGAACCTTGAAAGTAAAGTACTTCGCGAGTAAAGTATACTTGTATATAGATAGCCCTTTATAGTACTGCAGACCTCATATGGAGTTTGTCGAGAAGCCTGTAAGAGCAGGGTTGAGAAGCCTGTAAGAAGGAGCTGTGTTTCGGGTGCGATGTTTCGTCAATAGTACTTGTCTTTTTCAAGGTTGTAGCCTCGAAAAAGACGAGAACACATCTGCTGTTGGCGAAATGCTCATCGCAAGATTCCAAGCTTCTCCTTCTACTTTACAGGGTTGTTATGCGAGTCAAACGAGCACAATTGAACAAACAAGAATGTACAATTTAAATAATAGAAAAAATGCACACAGACTTAAGCGTTTATTTTCTCTCTTTTTTTATCATTACGACAATTTATGTGGCATTCGCCATTTACATGCTCATTTGAAGACAGAGAGAAAGACAACGTAAATGTAGGTAGGCTAACTAGGTTGAACACACTTTGCTACCCTACGTGGGGAAGAGTGAATGAGAAAAAGAAAGGAGGCGCCCGTTCACTGCCCACACCCAGGCAGTCACAATTAACGGAGGAATATTTGAACCGGGTTGTTCCACAGTTGTCTTAATGTACACTGGATTCCGAAATGTTAAAAAAAGGCTTGTAAGGAGTGGTACCAAGGTATTCAAATGAGGAATATAAGCAATCGTTTCCAAAAAAAAAAACTGAAACTCTAGAACTAAGCGATGGGCTTTGCACCAGTCAAAGAATCAAACATGAATGGCGGCATTTTCTCGAAGCGTGAACACTCACCTGTCTCTCGCACAATGCTGGTGCCTCTCTCGGCGTGCACAATGAGGTGTCTCTGACTACCACGTCGCGTCGACGTCCGGACGAAACTGAGCGCGATCGCAGAGAGAGTACCAGGCCACCGAACAGATCACTCTTCTTCGCACGAATGTAAACGGAGAACGCGCGCGCGCATATCGAAGCTGACGGATGTATCGAAACCAGAAACCTTGCAGCTGAAGCGTTCGTGCCAGTCACCGCAAGGCATGCCGGGCGCACAGCGCCTCGTCTTCCTGCCGACAGGTATAGGGTGGCTTTCCACGCTCTGCAGTGCTTGTCGTCGAGCTGCCGTGAAAGAGGATGAGGAGGAAGAAGAAGAAGGAAAGGCAGGAAGGTCCATGAGACGCACGTCCGGTTTGTTATCCTACGCTGGAGAAAAGAAACGAGAGATGAAAAGGTAGAGCGATAGAAAGAAGGTAACATGAATAAGAAAAAAAAGACACACTAGCTTCAGTGAAGAAAAAGTCCGTAAATTAAGGAGCTTGTTTTCTTTGTTAGACACGTTGCTAGTGAGCACTAAGAGAAATTAACCGAAGAGAATTATTGGGGATGATAATAAAAGTTCCTGTAATGTAAATGAGAACAACGAAAAGTAGACGAAAAGATAAATTGCCGCCAGCCGATTCCAAACCTGTGACTCCTTCGAATTACGCACATACACCCTATATAGTGGACAGACTGATTACAGCAACAGTAGCTCAGTGGTACAGCATCGAACTCATTATTCGAAGGTTACAGGTTTGGATCCCGCCGGTTGCGAGGTATATGTTTGTCCACTTTTGTTTCTTCACATTTACGTTACAGTCACTTGTAGTAACATCCCCGATACATTTCTTGGCATCATTGTCTGTTATTACTCGTTAAAAGCGTGAGCTTGCAGGGATACTGAAAAAAAACTTCTGCCGCCAATATTTTCAGGCAACTCGATAGATTGGATCATGAAATCGATTTCGACAACCTTCATTCCAAGCAGAAACTACGAAAAAATAATGCATCTATGGCGTTTTTCGCAAATGGTCGCGTGTATAGTGGCCGCGCCATGAACATGAGAAAGTGACTTTTGGTGACGTCAAACTCACCCGACACTGTCAAGCCAACAATGCCAGCCATCGCCCGCCTCTCACGACTCGCTCATCTTCCACTTCGGGTCCCAGAGCCGGCATGAAAAACAACAGCAGCAAACAATGCTTCCGGCCGAGGCCAAGTGTCATCGCTTTGGGGGAAGGAAAAAAATGGGATGAGAAGGGGAGAAGAGGAAGAGGAGGGCAAGAACACGTGCATCCTGCATGTGCCTCGGCAAGTTTGACGTCACAGCTCACGCTCGCGAGCAGCCGCCACTAGAGTTACTGTACATGCTACCTCTAGGTGACTCCCGTAAGGAAGCAGCACAGTAACTCTAGCCGCCGCGCGCTGACAATCTGTAAAAAATACAACGAACCATTCGAAAATACGAGAAATAAACTCCATTTATCTGAAGTGCGGCATCTATCTATCTATCTATCTATCTATCTATCTATCTATCTATCTATCTATCTATCTATCTATCTGTCTGTCTGTCTGTCTGTCTGTCTGTCTGTCTGTCTGTCTGTCTGTCTGTCTGTCTGTCTGTCTGTCCGTCTGTCCGTCTGTCTGTCTATCTATCTATCTATCTATCTATCTATCTATCTATCTATCTATCTATCTATCTATCTATCTATCTATCTATCTATCTATCTATCTATCTATCTATTTGTCTGTCTGTCTGTCTGTTTATCTATCTATCTATCTATCTATCTATCTATCTATCTATCTATCTATCTATCTCTCTATCTATCTATCTATCTCTCTATCTATCTATCTATCTATCTATCTATCTATCTATCTATCTATCTATCTATCTATCTATCTATCTATCTATCTATCTATCTATCTATCTATCTATCTGGCTGCCTATGACCTTTAGCTGTCCTGGCTGTTTAGATAATGTTATCAAAACCAAACTTGACAAGGCAATAAATGAGTTTATGAAAAACACATTTGAGTAGTCATAACATGAAAATCATGATAGGAATGTCATGAATATCATGATTTACATTTCATGGTCTTGCAGCTCCTGCGGTGGTTTCGTTCACATGCCATGTTGCAAAACTGACATGGCATGATATGATTGCATGCTGAGCACAAGAGAGCGACCCTAACATGAAAATCATGACATGCATGTCATGTAAAAGCATGACTACATGCCATGCTCATGATAAGCTGGCGGCTGTTTCGCAAGCGTCACATATACCAAATTTGGTAATACAGTATGTGAATTGATGCCGAAGGTATGTGACTGGTACAAACGTGATAATTATGAGATGCGTGTCATGTAACAACATGACTGCATGGCATGCTAATGATGCGCTGGCGGGCGTTTCGCTCGCTTCACTTATATCAAATTTGGTATTACGGGACGTCAATGGGTAATGAAGGTATGATATTGGTGCAAACTTGATAAACTTGAGATGCGTGTCTTGTAACAACATGACTACATGCTACGCTCATGATGCGCTCGTGGTCGTTTCCAAACTCGGGTATTAACCAAACTCGGGTATTATTGACGTCTATGAATAGCAAAATTATGTGACTGGTGCAAACATGATAATCATGAGATTCATGTCATGTGAGAAAATGTCTACATGCCACACTCAAGGCGCCAAAACATATCGACGGAGCGTGGTGCACATGCGCACTGGCGTTTATTTTTTCGCACCACGCCAGCGTTCCCACGCCATGTGACGGTCCCGCTATATACTAGCAGGTGCGCGCCGCGCTGAGTGGCTTTGACGCATGTGCGTATCACCACGTCCGGCGCCCCTTTGTCACAAAAAAAGGGAGACGCAGCGTTGTATGCGTAACGCATCGGCGCGAAAGAGACGCGCTTGGACGCTGGAGTTAGCGAACGCGCGTCGCATGCGCTCCGACGAACGTGTGCTTTCGTTGACCGGATTACTCCGATATCGTCGCCGGCACTGTGTCGGATCGTCAAGTTTTAACTGTCCTGGGAACCGCACACCCTTCCCGAGGCTGTAGAGAATCTCCATTTTTCTCTATCGCCTTCAGAAGAACCCATGTCAGCGCTGGGCCGCTGGGCCTAAGCGTCGACCCAGCTCGCCTGTGCGAGTACGGGTGACTAGGCCTAACGGCGGGACCCCTTCCACAACAATATGGACGCTAGCACTACGCCAACTGCTGACGTGACTACTACCGGATGCGTTCAACCTGCATTCAGCCCCAACGACACCCATGTTAACACGGAATCTCTCGACCTCGACGAGCTCACTTCGGCAAGCGAAGATGAAGTTGCCGTGCACCATCCCACGTCGTCTGCATCGCTGGGACCAGCGAGCGACACCGACGCCAACTGGAAACTGACGATTTCCCGTCGCCAGCGCCAACGCCAGAAAAGATTTGACAAAGCTCGAGCGGAATCGATGCAGCCGGCCGGTCCTGCAAGCACTCCGCCCAGCCACGTCAACGCCGGGGCAGCTGCGGCTGCGAGCGCTCCTGCTGCGCAGGCAGACGCGGCCGGCGTCGCACCGGCGCGAACACCACCACCCGTAACGAAGCCGCGCCAGCTACGACGGAAGCTGCCGCCGCTTCCACGCACAGACATAAAGATCATCATGCGCCCGAAAAAGGGCCTGGCCATTCGGAACTTCACTACGCATCAAATCTCCCGAGCCGTAGCAGTGGTGGGCAATTCTCGACAACATTGTACTGGTGATCATTTCATTATACGTACTCGCCCCGGTTCGAACATCACTATTGCCAGCACGCCACATGTTGAGACGGCCGAAATTCTTCGTCGGATCACCATCCTGACGCTTGAGAGGAAGACCTACGAATTTAATACCTATGGGGCGGCCCCTGAGGGCACCTTGCGGGGAGTTATTCATGGGATAGACCCTGGCACAACTCCGGAAGAACTCACCGCCAACCTCCGGGTGCGCACACAGGGAGTGACAGTGCACAGTGCACGAATGCTTGGTGCTACCAAATCTGCCGTGATCACTTTTGAGGGCCCCCTTGTGCCCCGATATGTACTGTATTACTGTGGGGAGGTGGCCTGCCACCCGTACAAGCCGACGCGACAAGCCTGCCAAGTCTGCTTACAACCTGGGCACCGCTCAGACGTATGCCCCACGCCAAACACTCCCGTGTGTCGGCAGTGTGGTATCCTCGACCCCGTTGACGGTCACACTTGTGCTCCCAAATGTCCCTTGTGTGGAGATGCCCACTTAACGGGCGCCAAAGAGTGCTCTCAGAGATTGAAGGCCCCGTGCCCACGGCCACCTCCTCAACCAGCAGCACCAGCCAAGGGCCGCAACCCCCATCGTAACCTACCCACTCCCAAACGTAGGTGGTTCAGCAAGGAAAACGTTGCCTCATGCAGCCACTCCCGCTCACGCTCGAGGTCACAGTCCTTCCCGCCCCTCCCTTCTGTGGAACATGGCCAACAGCAGCAGCCACAGCAGCAGCCACAGCAGCGACCGAAGCAGAAGCGACAGCATCCGAAGAACCAGATGACCAAGGGGCAGTAGCAGCAGCAGCAACCCGCCTGTCAACAGTCCCAGCACACCCCCAGCAAACATAATGAGAAGCCCAATCCCACTCCATCAGCCAGTGCCGACAATAAGGTGAGCTGGTCAGCAAATGTAGATCCTTCCATCGCGCGAGAACTCTCCAACCGCGCCTCCCCGGGGATGCGTTCTACCGGTGAAGGGGATAACCGGGAAATTCTTACAACATATAACGAGCTCACTAAACATTTCTACCTGTCTAGAAGGATTTTCCCTCCACCTCACAAAAATCTAGCCCGGCCCCAAGCACTTACATTAAGGCTTTTGCAAACGCGGATGTACCCTACTTTGAAAATGTTACACATCATGTACCCTGACCTATACCCAAGTAATCTTTGTCCACATTGTGGGGAAATAGCTTCATTAGAACACATGCTCTGGCAGTGCACCAAATTCGCTCATTTATCGCACATCACCTCTGCCAAATGGGAGGCGGCAATCCGCAGCTCGTCCTTGGCAGATCAGCTCTGGGCTGTCCACCAAGCCCGCGAGGCGGCTGAGGAGCTTGGCATCTCAGTCCCCACGTGGGAGCTGCCCGCAACACAGTGATCTGTGTTTTGGAGGACCAAATAAAAGTTTATCCAATCCAATCCATCGCTCCACTCAATACCCTGTCCACCGCATACGAACACCTTCTCGCGGAAAACATAAAACTCAAACAGGAGCTGGCGGCCGTCAGGGCACGTCGAGCCATGGACAGTTCTCAACTTCATGCCCTAATGGCACGTCTTGGATCGCCGCCCGACTCCCCCGAAAAAAAAACCCCAACCTCCCCCAAGAGATAGAAAAGCCTTAAAACGGCGCTATCAATTCCTGCTGCGTCGGGCACCACAGTCACACGCGAAGAGTTACGCGAAATGCTCTCAACGCTCGCGCAGCAGCTATCGCAATAATTCAGTGCCGTATTAACGCGGTTAGGAAAACGCCTCGACTCTCTCAAGACACGCTTCGAGGCGCAAATTGCTGAAACAGGCGAAAACATACGCAGGAAGAGGGCCACTCGTAGCTCGCACGCCACGACAGATCAAGGTTATCATAGACTAGGATTAGAATCACATGCATCCGAAATCCTCGCTACCCCCGCATCGACACCCAGCGCCCTCACCCTCACTCCTACGTCGGCGTCGCAAGCCGAGATTCCGATACCCACGCCTTTCCACTCAACGAGTTAACCATGGGCAGCACAGCTACCCTCATTGGCGAATATTTAGAAGTCTGACAATGGAACTGCCGCGGCTTCCGCAGAAAGCGGAGCCTCCTCCAACAGTACATTAACACACACTTTGCTCGGCCAGATGTCATAGCGCTTCAGGAGCCCGGAACGCCACCCATATTTTCAGGTTATGAGTCCTATAATAGTCAAACAAAGGGCAAAGCGGCCATCCTGATTGACAAAGCGCTAACCGCAGTTGTCTTAGACAACATCCCGGACACCAACATAGAACATGTGATTGTGGAGCTAGTTCTCAGGAAAAAAGAAACGAGAAAAGTGAAGTATCATAATTGTCAACGTATATAGCGCCCCAAAGCAAAAAAAAAAAAACCACTGATTTCCATGCCCTCGTCCAAGGTGCCTGCAGATTGGCCCAGGGAAAAGAACTCTTACTGCTAGGCGACTTCAACGCTCTCGACGAACGCTGGGGTTACAACCGTTCGGATGTCAAAGGCAAACGGCTTGCGGGTGCCACTGAAAAATTTCAGCTTGAACTGCTCACGGATCCCGCGTTCCCTACCCGGATCGGCAACAGTGTGTGCAGGGACACTTGCCCCGATCTCACCTTCGCCCGTGGCCGTGGAAACTATAACAGGGACAACCTGAATCCTTGGGCAGCGACCACTTCATTCTCCGCACAAAAGTTACAGAGACCGCAGCGCGTCGGTCTATTGGAGAAGCACGCATCACAAACTGAGACGCCTTTCGTCGTGAGAGCGAACATTCACTCGACAGCCTCACAAGCCTCACCGACTGGTGCACCCAACTTAAAGAAATTCGAGATCGTTGGACCACAACCATTAACAGAACACCTGCACTGCCGGAAGTGGACGGCCATCTACTACATCTGTGGGAAGCCTGAAGGAGCCTCATCCGCAGATGGAGGACGCAAAAACGTAACCGACGCCTCAAGCTAAGGATTGCCACACTCACCACTCAGGCAGAGCAGTACGCTACAGAACTGGCGCGACTCAATTGGGCCCAGTTTAGTGACTCTCTTCGAGGCTCATTGGGCACGGCCCGCACGTGGCACATTTTGCGGGCTTTGATTGACCCCACTCGAACAAAAAAATGAGACGAATAAGTCAGTCATGCGCCTCATACACGCCTTTGAGGGTACTGACGATGAGCTGCTGGATCAACTCCGGCGAAAATGCTTTGGTGATTTCTACCCACCCGCATCTCAGGCTGCGTATCGTGGACGTGCCAATGACACTCTCGACTGACCAATAACGGTGGACGAAGTTTACGCAGCCATTCGCAGCAGCAATCGCAACACAGCTGCTGGGGCAGACGGAATCACGTACTCCCTTATCAGGAACCTCAACGACAGCGCCGTACAAGAAATCACGGCGTTTTTCAATGATCATTGGCAACGTGGCACGCTTCCTCCGGAATGGAAGCACGTGGAGGTCATAATGATACCGAAGCCGGGAAAAAAACTTCAGATCGAAAACCTCTGACCAATATCCCTCACTTCCTGCCTTGGTAAACTCTTCGAGCGCGTCATCACTAATCGCGTGCAAGATTACCTCGAGGAAAATGACCTTTTCCCGCACTCAATGTACGGATTCCGGGCACAACGTTCAACGCAGGATGTACTGCTACAATTAAAAGAAGTCATTGATAACGCCCCCCAGCAAGGAGAAAACATTATCTTGACTTTAGACATTAAGGGTGCATTTGATAACGTTAGCCACCAGGCCATACTTGAGGGCCTCGAGGCCCTTCATTGTGGGCAGCGCGTCCACAGTTATGTTCACACCTTCTTGTCGGACCGCACTGCCACAGTTGGTCTCGGCTCCACCGAATCACATGTTATCAGGGTTCCGAACAAGGGCACCCCGCAGGGCTCAGTGATTTCCCCGCTACTCTTTAATGTAGCTATGGTTGGCCTGGCACATGAACTCCACCGCATCGATGCCATCCATCACGCAATGTATGCGGATGATATCACCGTCTGGGCCACGCGGGGGTCCCTTGGAGAAAAAGAATATATCCTGCAGCAGGCAGCCACATGCGTCGAACAATATGCGCAGGCACGAGGCCTGGCCTGTGCAACAGAAAAATCTGAGCTTCTACGAATTTATCGATGCAAGCTCCCACCATCGGCGCCGAACAACCAAGGCTCCCGCCTTCAGGTCGTCCTTGCTGGCAAACAAATCCCAGAGAAATCCACCATTCGAATATTAGGCATGTGGGTACAGTCGAACCGCCATGTGAATCACACAATTTCACTTCTCCGCACCACTACACTGCAAGTGGCCCGAATGATATCTCGGGTAGCCACTCGTCGCCATGGCTTGCGCGAGGAGGACACCCTGAAACTCATACGTAGCCTCGTGGTCAGTAAGGTGACATACAGTTTGCCCTACCAACGCCTCACCAAAAGCGAACAGGGCCAAGTAGACGCAATGCTCCACAAGGCCTACAAAGCGGCACTCAAGCTACCACCGGGTACTCCTTCTAGCAAGCTCCTCGCATTGGGCCTACACAACACCTTTGAAGAACTTTGTGAAGCACAACTCGCCACACAACTGCAACGGCAAAAGCAAACACCTACAGGCCGTGACCTGCTCCTACGCCTCGGCTACATCAGCCAGTTTCACGACGCAGCTCGTCGCAAGCCCATTCCGGACCAACTTCGTGCCACTTATAAGGTCGCTCCCATCCCCCGCAATATGGATCCCCGACTACATCAGGGCCGGAGGGAAGCAAGAGTGGAAGCCCTCGAGCGAACTTATGCACACAAGAACACTACGTACTATGTTGACGTCGCCAACTACGACCATGCAAGCAATAAGGCTGTAGCGACAGTCTTGGACTACACACTCACAGAACGTACCAGCGCTTCCGTGCGGTGCCACAACATCACCGATGCTGAAGAAACTGCCATCGCGCTCGCTCTCGCCCTCGGCTACAGACAACGAAGGTCGCTGACAGTTCTCACGGACTCTCAAGCAGCTTGCCGCAACTACCTACAGGGCGCATCAGCCAACCCGCTCTCAACGTCATCCTGAGCGTTACAGACACTGGCGAGAATTCCATTACACATACACTCAGAATTTGGCATCGGATTATATGGACTCTGGGCCACATGGGACTGGAGGGGAATCAGGCAGCGGATAGGGTAGCTCGAGGGTATGCGAGCCGAGCGCCTTCCAACTCCGCCCCTGAGGAACTCGTTCCGGTCCCTTGCGACTATTCGGCCATCGTAAACCATTACAGAGGACTTAGGAAAGCTTATTCGCTACCACACCGAACACTAAATAAAGAGGAATCGGTCAGCTGGAGGCAAATTCAAACCGGCACGTTTCCAAATTTGCACATCCTGAGTAAAATGCACCCCTTGGCATACTCTCCTCTCTGCCCATGATGTTCAGCTAAAGCCACTCTGTACCACGTCACGTGGGAGTGTCAGGCCATTACAGCCTTACAACCAGTACAAAATCCAACAGCGGAGCGATGGGAGGAGCTGCTGGCCAGCGAGAACCTGGAAGATCAGTTGAGTCTGATTAACCGGGCCCGCAGAGCGGCTGCTGCAAGCAGAGCCCTAAACTAAGGCCCCCCCCCCCCCCCTACCGCAAGCCAAGCATCTCCGACTACTCGCAGCTTCTCCGCAGAAAATTTCATGTAAATAAATAAATAAATAAATAAATAAATACGTTTTCACCACCACCATCGGCGCGAAATAGAGCATGCCGCAATTCGCACCGGTTGCCGTCGGGCCGCGCCGACGGACGCTTGTCGCGCCTGTCGTGCCTGGCGTAATACTATAGAGTGCTCGCGTTTTGTTCACGTAGCGTCGCTGTGTCGAGCGTGCGTGCGCGTCACCGCTTCATGGGAGTACATTGGACCCTTCATGGTGCACTCACGCCCGTTTTGCTAGCTCCACATATAAAAAATTTTGGTGTGAAGTGACGTTAATGAAGGAAGAAAGTATTTGACTGGTGCAACCAGGATAATCCTGACACGCGTGTCATGTAAGAACTTGACAATGTACCATGTTATAGAGTGTTTGCGGTCGTTTCGCTAGCTCCACATATACTAAATTTGTTATGACGTGACGTGAATAGATGACGAAGGTATACGACACATCCAAACATGATAATCATCACACGGAAGTCATGTATGGCATCATTTACCTCCACTTCGTAACGTTTTGCTAATTTTAAAATGACATACCAACCTTCCACATTCGTGCTTCGCATATCAATGATTCCTACTGTACGTGGGATCTTCCGATTTTTTGTTCAGTAATCGTTTAAGGTTTCTCTATGCTTGAAGTCCGCACAACAGGTACTGGTTGCTCTACTTTACGTGCTTGAAAACCTTCAGTAGGCACCCTAACTGCACGGCCTACGGAGGAACGAACGTGATACGCCTGAAATCCTGCGTCCCCGACTGTCGAACGAAGCCGCCGCGAGAGCATTACCCGAGACCCAAAGGTGGTGCCAGGGTCAGCGCCTCATCATCATCCTCCTCGTGATCATCGTCACTCTTATTTATTGTTCTTTCAAAAGTCACTTAGGGTATAATGAGGAAGAATGACCAAATTCGAGAAGTGTTGTACATCGCTAATTCAGGTTCACGAAAAGAACGCGAAAAAAATACATTAACCAATTGATTTACCATATTTAGGACTAATAGGCCCCTCTTCGTCAAGACATCAAGACAGGAAGTCGAAACATTGGCCAAATGCAGTGGCGTTCCTGGTTCAACAATTTCTGAACTCTTTCTCATATATAAGTTTAAAGTCAGCTTCCGCGTTTGTCGTTCACCGTGGAATACCATCAACGTAATGGAAACAAAATAACAAAAAAGGCATACCCCGGCTGCCAGCGTTGAGTTAGTACTCCCCCGCGCTTTCTACCAAGTTGTTTCTTATGAGTCATTTTTCTCTGTTGCTTTCTATTTCCCCGTATTCTGCGATGCACTGATGTGCAACTCGTTCAAAGATCCATTCGTCAGAACTCGTTATCCATCGTTGGCGTTGCACCAGGATTGAGCTAAATCTCCGCAAAATATTGTCACCGCCTTTTGGTTTTTGATTTCGGAGCAACCAACCCAGGGCGAAATGAATCGGTTCTAGCGAATAGCTACTCTTATTGCACCGTCGACAGGCGGAATTCGCATTCCTTTCCAGGAGCGCGCCGTACCGACCCAGAAAACAGGCGCTTCACATTTCGCATCGTGCATTAACACGCTTCGAGTTCGGCAGGGATGCAACGTGACGCAGTGTTCCATGTGCGTTCTGGTCTGTCTGGCTGAACAAAGCAAGCAATTTTTCATTGATCTGAAAAGCAGGCATACTTTGACAGCCTGTCAGTACAACTAACTAACTAACTAACTAACTAACTAACTAACTAACTAACTAACTAACTAACTAACTAACTAACTAACTAACTAACTAACTAACTAACTAACTAACTAACTAACTAACTAACTAACTAACTAATGAACTTCTCAACTAACTAACTGACTTTTCAACTGAATGAATAATTAACTTGCAAGTTGACTAACTAATAAACTAACCAGCTGACAGACTAACTAATTATTTTGCTATCAAACAACGACCTAGCTCGCTAACTAACACTTGGATGCAGCCACACATTATTCCATTAGTTTCTATCCCTGATTTGCCAGCGTGAGCGCCGACATACTGAACCCGAGGGATGCATAACGGATCCCCACGGATATGTGCACAACTGAACAAAGTATTACCTCATCTGATTTCCGTCGTGAGGCACCATATGAAAAGCTCTCTCCACCATGAACGCGAAGCACACTCGAAGGCTAGGAAATGGGGGAGAGTAGGAGAGGCTATTGAGAAGAGGGTGCTGAGGGGCCCCAGCGAGTGCATAAGGCCGGCGAAGAATAAATAGAGGAGCCGCTGGATGCAGCAAGCTTTCATTATGTTAATTTTTCAGCCCCCGAATGGTCTCTCTCTTCTCTCGTTTGAAGGGCTCCTGCGATGTTCTTTTTCTTTTTTTTGTCAGCATTCCTAAAAGTCGGTGTTAGGGTAGCGCTGAATACTGAGATGAACTTGCGACCAGAATTTTCGAAATTCGTGCAACTTTAAAATTGGAGCAAAAAAAAATCTGGTAAACACTCGCCGACAAAATGCCGAGAATTCGAATTTATCTGATAAGATCACATTAAAAAAAGGCATTTTCAACGTTCAAACGGCATTTTCAAAGCTGACAATCGTCAATCGAAAGGACTGCGCCTCCGTGAGCAGCAACTACTTCGTAAAGTACATATGATTGCATCCATTACAACGAGCTTCAAGGTTGTAACATGAACGATTGTGAATATCTGTGCTTTCATATCTGTGTGTTTTTGCGCGTTTCAGACATCGAGATATCACGCACTTAGTTTGCTCCCATGTCTTCGCGTTCAGCTAGATGACTCTTCATCTGGGATTTCATAGTATTGAGAAGAACAATAACAATAACAGGTCGTAAATTTTCAACCAATAAGACGAGAATGGCTGGGAGGAAAGGCCGAGAAGAAATTAGACTAGCTGCTGCAGCCCGAAAAAAATACGCTAGTGCATATAAATATCTTTAATAACAGGGAAAATGAACAGGAAGTTAGAAAATAATAGTGGATCAAAAAAGAAAACACCAAAATGAACAGTACAACGCCACATTTTAACTGAAAAAAAAATTATATAAAGTCATTGCAACAACTTATAATGCAAAACAATAGACCATTTTTTCAAAGAATTCGGGGTTTAGAGGAAAGAAGCTCCAAGAAACGCGAAATTCTCTAAAAATAAAAAGCACCGACATGCAACCCTTGAGTTTTAAGGGTTGCATGTCGGTGCAACCCTTGAGTTTTATGCTGCAAAAGATAGAGCCGTGTGTGTATGTGCAACAAGGCTATGTGCGCCATTAATTTGGTGGGACGACAGCCTGCAGAGGATGTGGAAAACGTTTCCGAAGTGAAATATCTGTTTCGCAAGGACTTATTTGCTCCGGGACGGTTTATTGCTTTCTCATAGTAGAATACATCGTACTCTAAATCATCGTACATTTATTCTAAACACACGAATTTCGGCTTTCTTCTCACGTTTGTGTGGGCGTTCTTCGAGAAGAATGGGGTGGAAGTTAAGCATGCGCACTCCGGCTCTGCCAATATTGATAAGAGTTCCCCACTTTTACTCTGTGGGATGATGTTAAGCCGTTAATAACGTGATGGACGATAATCCAACACGATTTGGGAGAAAAGAACTCAGGTGCAGAGTTGACTCAGAGTCAAGATTTTTAAAATTTTATTGATTGAGAGACGAAAAAAAGAATACATGGAAGGTAGGCTACAGTTGATCTGGCTATCCTATTGCCATGATAACGGCATCGACTAAGCATACATCCCAGCGATTATCGTTTGATCAGACACAAAAAGATCAATAGTGTGCATGAGTCATGCCTTCATCAGGGCAGCGTTCTAGGAAGCAGCCATGGTCAAGTTGACGACGGGTTGCGCTGGGGCCTGGACGACCATCATGAGCTCCACCGTGTGCTGGTTCGTCGCATGGGCGAAACCATGCGAGAGAAATGAGAAAGAAAGCAAGAAACAAACGAAAACGGCGACCCGATGCGAAGAAGAAAAAGTGGACGAAAATATAACTAGGCGCTGGCGTCCACTTCAATTCGTCCACTTCACAGACTATCTTGTCTGTTAGTTCTTAATAATTTCTTCTGAAGAAAGAAAAAACGAGCCCTTTATTTACACTTCTCTCACCTTGTGTAGCTCTGTGGAATATGGTGAAGCCATTTTTCTCGTTGTGCAGCTAAACGAGAATAAAAATAAATGAGACTTCAACATCTACGCTCTTCAACAAAGAAAACATCATCAAGTTGTCAACAAGTTTATAATAATTCTGACGATGTTGTTCTACTAAAAAGAAAGATGCCAAAACACTGCAGTCATGAATAAATGCTAAAAGGCGTAGGTCTGGAGAAATTATATTTGCACAGATACACGGTTTTACTGCCAGTGTTTAGGTTAAGGTGTTCAACGTGAGCCTCTTTAAAATGCTTTAAACATAGAAGTTTACAGTCGCAGTTGCCTATATAGGGTAGCACATTTCACTTCGAAAACTATGTTCACAAGCAGCGCTACAGTACAAAGTTTTATACCTGCAAGTAGGGTTAGTGTTTAAGCAACAGTTGCATTGCGAAGCTGTCACCGGACAGCTTGTCGCGCTTTTTAACTAGCACGTCGGCGCCTACGCTAAATAAGCCCTCGACGGATGCAACGGTTGGCACTCTTAGCGCTTTGAGGTGCAGCTGCGGCGCACTTTGCGAAAGTGTTGTTTCTGAGACGAAGAAGCTTTTTACAAATCTGTCAGTGCAATCGGGTTAAAAAGTAGCGTATAGTGTGAGACCTCGCGTTATATGAAAACTCTTAACGTGTACGTTACCCGTCGCAGTATGCCGCCCAGAATGCCATAGACAGGCTTCTTAGCTTTCTTTAACATAATATGAGTGCCAGTGGATGGGTTCTTTGGTGCTAGTGCTCGTGAGTTTTCTTCTTTATACGCTCGTGAGGTGTGCATGCCTTCGCACTTTCTAATCGTTTTCTCTTTGTCACTAGAGTATCGAGTCGGACATTAATCAAGTGCCTTGTTTCCGCAAACTAAGAAAGACTAAAAGAAGGTAGGCAACTCAATTGGGCTGCGGGGATGAACCAAGCTGTCGCTACTATCACAGTGGCTAGCCAGTATTAGACGATGCGTAATTACGTATAGGCACAGCATTGGTAACCAGGGATGTTAAACATTGACCTTTGCGCAGGGGCAGTGTGGTACCCAATGAAGTGATAACTTCGCTTTGCGGTTCGTCATGTACCATAGCTCCATAGTGTTAGCAGTAGCTTAACAGCAGCAAATTTCAGGGCGTCCTTATGCTAGTGAGCGCCCGTTATGGCAAGCCAGCCACCCAAGAATGCGGTAGCCTTCGATGTCGTCGTCACTGAGGCGGCAAGTCCCGAAGACGTCGTTGACGCGATGTCTTCAATAGTAGGAATTGAAAAAGTTTACTTGTCCAGCACTTTGGAGGCAGGAATTATGAAGTCAAAGTGAACAGCGAAGCCGCTCTGGCTCAAATCGTGGACGTGTTGCACCTCACAATCCGAGGAGAACGCTTCACCATCGTACCCCTAGGACCCCAAGTCACCCTGGTAACTGTCCTGTTCCTGCCATGCCGCGTCCCCAGCGAAGTCCTCGCTTAGGCACTGTCCCCCTACAGGAAAGTGTTGTATATCACCAGAGGACTCATGGGATCGCGGCCAACCGTGACCACTGGGACACGATACGTCCCCAGGGAAATGAAGGCTTCGTCACCGGTGCCCAACTTCATCAAGGTCGTGGGCCATCGGATGACCTGTGACTATAATGGCATCCAGCGAGTGTGCCGTTGATGTGGAGGCAGTGGGCACTTCTGCATGAACTGCACAGCTCCATTTTGTGGAAGGTGCGGCGTTTATGGCCACGACGGGAAAGGCTGCTCGCTGCCATGTCGCCGTCGTGGGGACCCGCATGCCATCATCGCCTGCACCGTCAGGCCATCGTATTCCGAGGTGGCTTCCAAGGATTTCCCGCCACTTCAACCAGGAACTCTGTCTAAGAACAGGTGTGGCGATTCGCCAACGCGAGCCGCTGTAACCGACCGCAACCAAGATGCGCCAATCGCGGCGCTGCACAAGACGCGGCACTGCGTCCCCCAACGATTCCGGACCTGGTACTTCATCCAGGTCCTGAAAAATAATGTTCCCCGCGTCCTGTGGCCATTTCTGAAGAATCGCAGGCCAAGCCCTCGTCAGACGAGGCGCCTCTGGAGAAAGGCGTTTGACAGGCGTCGGAATAATTATTTTTAACGGAGGTCTTTTACGTGACCATCATGTTTCCTTCGATTCCTTCGGAGGCGTGCTGGCGTTCGACTGCACATTTTTTTCGTTAAGAACAGGATTTGTTTGCGTGTATGCCCCAGTGGGAACCCTGAACTCTAATGCTTTCTTCCAATCTCTTGATGCGTTCCTTTTGAATTCCGAACATGTGGTACTTTTAGGGGATTTCACTTGTGTCTTAGACTCACATGCAGATGTTCGAGGTCCGGGTCACGGCTGGTGAAACTGGAACGCCAGAGCACTCGAACGTCTAGTGTAGCAACTGGCATTGAGTGAGATTCATGAAAGTGTGCATGGCAGCAATTATGCCTACACTTGGCATCGAGCAGCGTCGAGCAGCGGAATTGATCGCGTGTATGCATCCCCTGGTCTCAATACCTATGATCACGACACTGGGATAATGTCATTGCCACCGACACCAGCGTACATTAGCGACCATCGCCCGGTTATGTTCTCTCTCCGCCTGCCAGCGGGGACGCCAACGATTCAAAGACCATAGCTTCTCCATTGCCGTGTCCTCCAGGACTCTCAGCCTACGGAAAAATTGTCCCGAATGTTACGCGCATCGCTCAATGGGGCGGATATAGCTGATTGGGATCGCCTCAAAAAACAGCGGCGCCATGATTGCAGTTCGTCGGGCAGAGGACTTCGCACCCGTATTTCCAAAGAGGCGTCATTGTTAATCCAGAAAATACGAATTTTCAACCGTGATGCCAGTTTTTCCCCTGTAATGCGGGCATGGCAAGAGGAGGTCGTTGAACGGTGCCAACGTATTATGCGCGCTTCTTCGCTCTCGGTGTCAGCTTGGTGGTGCAGACGTGCACCGTGTGCGCACCTTGAGGTGCTAAGGTATGCGCGCAGAGCTCTGCTTCATCCACCAGGCTCGCCTGCCCACTCGCTGAAATCTGCCGCGCCAGCTGCTGTGGGTAGGCGCTACGTTCAGGCATTCGCTCAACACTTTCAATAAAGGGCGCATTAGACGCAATTAGGAAGGGATCGGCTCCAGGACCTGACGGACTCCCTACAGAGTTTCATGTACAGTTCTGGCCTATCATTGGTCCAAAATTGTCACGTGTCATTCGCAGGTGTTTCCCAGATATTACCCTTCCAACCACTTTCCATAAAGGACGTATAACACTAGTTCCCAAGAAGACCCAATATCCACTCGACGAGAAGTTTGGTGCCCTATTACACTGCTCAATGTGGATTACAAGCTCTTGGACAACTTCTTGTTGCGTCGAATCAGTCCATCTCTTCCAACAATATTCACTCCCCACCCGGTCTGTTCTGTCCCGGGCCGAGAAATACACACCCATACGTGGTTAACGCATGACATCATTCAATACATTTGTCTTCTACAGTTTGTCTTCCTTCTACAGGTGAGCAGGCGTTACGGAAAATGCTTTCGCTCAGGCGACTCGTTCTTACTTGTGCTGCCGTGCCCATGGTCTTCTAGTGTGTCTTATGATGGTTCTGGCTTGTTGCGACAACTGCTCCTTCTGGGCGGAGACATTGAGACCAATCCTGGTCCTGATTGGGCTAAAATTGCTAAACAACTAGAGAGCATAGCTACTGACATAAAGGACATAAAAGAAAAGCGACTAAGCGATATAGAGAAAAAATTGGACGCCTTGACGATTTTAGAGAACAAAATTGCTGCTTGCCAAACACAAATAGCTTCTATGAGGACCGTAATTCATCAACTAGAAAATCAGGTTGATCAGCTCGAAAACCATAGCAGAAGATCAAACCTAATAGTGTACGGCTTACCGGAAAGGGACAATGAGACCAGTGACACACTTGAACACGTTGTCAACAAAGAAGTAATTCAAGACTTATTGGAGCTTGAACCAATTAGCATTGAGTGCATCCATCGAATAAGTAGGCCTGCACCAAACAAGGTTAGACCAGTTATTTTTAAACTGCAAGACGCACACGACAAGATCTCAATTATTAAGCAAGTATCTAAGCTAAAAGGCTCAGATTTCTCCATTTGTGAATATTTCTCCCGTAAAGTGCGAGATGTCAGACGTAAACTGTGGGCAAGTTCGAAACCAAGCCACGACAAAAAAGAAAAAGTGTCGCTAGTTTTCGACAAACTATTCATCAATAGCAACGTTTACACTTAGGATACCGAAAAAGATGAACGCCTACTCCTACGAAAAAACGACGAACGAAAGCCAAATCATCCTCAGACGTGGCAACAGGCTCAGGCATTAAACAACGCATCATGATCAAAAATACTTCCAAAAGGCCAATCAACCGAAAAACCAGGAACACCCCTAACAGTAATGCGAACCCAACCAAAGAAAAGGAACTGCGCCTGCTGAACCTGAATGCTCGTAGTCTAATAAATAAAACTGACCAGCTTGAAATTATCTTGCTTCAAAATGACCCCCACATTGTCGTAGTGACAGAAACTTGGCTCCGAAGCGACATATCAGATGACAGCGTCTTTCCCGCATCCTATCAGATCTAACGTAAAGACAGGGCTTCCAGAGGCGGGGGCGTGGCTGTTCTTTTGAAGAACAACATACAGGTCGTTTTGTTGCCTGATATTGACGAACTTGAATGCCTGTGCATGAAGGTTTTGTGCTGGGGGTACTCTTTCATTCTTTACGCGCTTTACAGGCCTCCTGATTTCCCATCGGAATATCTAACTATACTTCGAGAGCACATGTCGAAATATGTGAACAGCAAAGTTTTTCTGATTGGGGACTTTAACCTTCCAGGGATTGACTGGAAACGATTGATGGCTGGTTCAGAATTTTTGAAACACACAAACATAGTGTTTGATATCATGCTTACACATAACCTAATGCAAGTTGTAAACGAGCCAATTCGGGTACAGGGCCCTTGTAGTTCCCTTCTGGATCTTGTATTTATTCCCCGTAATTTTGACCGATACTCTGTTGCAATAGAACTAGGGATATCAGACCACCACTTAGTATGCATTACTTTACCCCTTCTCAAGTTAAGCTCCCCAGATAGATCAACGACACGGCGCTTCAAAAATTACTCACATGCTAATGATAAATTTGTACTTGACCATCTAGAAATATGTCTTGCTAATTTTGATGGTGATGACGTTTGCAACCTATGGGACCGGTTCAAGGACATGTGCCATTACTGCCTTGATAACTTCATACCAAGGAAGCGCAAAAAATTCACAAGTGTACACCCTGGATAACACGCAAAATTATTCACTTGAAACGCAAACTTAAAAGATTAAAGAAGAAGAAGGCACATTCTGACGTTATCAGTGAGATTAAAAATTCTTTGCAAAACACAGTGCGCTGCTCAAAAGACCACTACTTTCAAACCCTCCTACCAAACTTCATAAAAAATGATCCTGATAAGTTTTGGCATTACATTACTGACAAAAAGCAGCCTGTAAGGGAAATGAAAATCGATGGTGACCTCGTTTCTGACCCTGGAATTATTTCTAAATATTTTAATCATTATTTTCACAGTGTGTTTTCTTCTGCGCAAACGTATCCACTGTTAATATCAGATCCTGGCATTTATGACGCTGACTTTGTATCTTACTCTGGTGTACTATCTATGCTGCTAAATTTGAAAACCAAGTCTTCATGTGGTGCAGACCAGATTCCAAACACCTTTTTACGCAGATATGCCGAAATACTTGCTAAGTTTCTTGTAGTAATATTTCGTACTTGTTTGTCCACTGGGAAGCTGCCAACTGACTGGAGGATGGCTCTGATTGTTCCCGTTTTTAAAAAACGTGACCAGTCCAGCTTTCAAAATTACCGTCCGATATCTTTAACGTCTCAATGCTGCAAGATCATTGAACATATTATTTCCAAAGAGATTTTTGAATTTCTAGACTAAAATGTCGTACTAACAAATTATCAACATGGTTTTAAAAAAGGTTATTCCACGGCAACCCAATTGGTGACAATAATTCATTCGTTAGCAGCGTGTCTTGACAATAACGGCCAAATTGATGCTATATTTTTAGATTTCAAAAAAACTTTCGACAAGGTACCACACGACAAATTAATAGCAAAACTTAAAAACATTCACATTCCGGATATTTTTGTTTCCTGGATTGCAGCCTACCTATCCAACCGCCAACAGCTTGTAAAAATTAACGAAGAAAAATCTCGGTGTCTTCCTGTCACCTCTGGGGTTCCACAAGGTAGTGTTTCGGGACCATTGCTTTTTTGTTGTATATTAACGATTTAGTAACTGTTGTTGACCCTACTGTTCAAATTCGATTGTTCGCAGACGACTGTGTTTTGTTTCGGGAAGCACATGTACTAATGCTCAGAACGAACTCGAGAAAAACATTGAAAACGTGCGGGAGTGGTGTGTAGAATGGGGAATGAAATTAAATTTGGAAAAAAGTGTATATCTCTGTGTAACAAGAAAGAAAAACCCTAGTGAACACGTGTATAAATTAGGATCGTCTTCTCTCACACAGGTTGACAGTTATAAGTACCTCGGCGTTACGCTAACAAACAACTTATCATGCAACATGCACATAGATAATATTTGCTCGTCTGCCTTTCGGAAATTATGCTTCCTAAGATATAAGCTCAGAAATTCCCCTCCAAACGTAAAGCTTCTTCGTTATTTCACTTTCGTTAGGCCGAAGCCGGAGTATGCGAGTATCGTGTGGGACCCCCATACTAAACAAAACGTTAAAAAACTTGAAAGAATTCAGCGGAAGGCCATTCGGTTTGTTTATTCTAGGTTTTTGCAAACGGACTCCCCCACAGACCTAATGCTAGCTAGTAATATTCCTTCCCTTCAGGATCGTAGAAAAAAGTCTCGCCTTGATTTTCTGTCTCTTTTATATAATCGCAAACTTTCCCTTGATCCAACCCCTTTTCTTTCTCCATTAAACACAAGACCGACAAGACATCGCCAACCAAATGCACTAACTCCGTACTTCGCGAGAACGGACACGTTCAAATTTTCATTTTTTCCACGCACCATTTCAGACTGGAACCAGACAATCGAATGTAGTACTTGCGATACTGAGTAACTGTGTACAGTTTTTTTTTTGTTTTGCGTGTATTGTATTTCTCTTTGCATTACACCATGCCCTCCTGCTTGGACCAAAGTGTGGTCCGCAGTATGTAATAAACAAAATAAAAATAAAATAAAAAATACACCACTAGCCGATGTGCGCAAGGGCTGTCGGTTTCCTTAGATCAGGAGAAAGCTTTTGATTTCCTGGAACATGGCTACATAATAAATGTTTTACATGCAATCAGATTCCCGGATAAGGTCATTGACCTTATTCACGCGATCAGTCAGTCAGTCAGTCAAAGAACTTTATTTGGTCCTGAGACGACGAGAATGCCCCCGTCAGGGGGTACTGTCTGGAGCCCCGCCCACGATGGCACCGGGAGGTTAAAGCTCTCGGCGACTTCGCGGGCTCTCTGGACAGCCCTAAACTGCTGGTCCTTTGCGGAGCTGGTGATAAGCTGGAGCCAGTCTTCCTCATTGGAGGGACACCCTGAGACCCCGTGCAAGTCGTGACACTGCCACAGCATGTGCAGGAAGATGCACCTAGAAAGACCCCAGCGCGCACAGCGTGGGTCTATTCCGTCTATGAATTTTGACCAAATAAAAGGACATGGATATGTCTGTTTGTAACATTCGCAGGGTCATTGCCTGTGGTCTGTTTAGATTCGATGTACAGTAATTCAGAAAGTACCCTTTACTTAGATTCTCGCGAGAGTCACGCATATTGAGCCATGCTTGGGGTCCGCCAAGGGTGTCCCCTCTCCGTAGAGTTTATTTATCATGCATTAGAACCATTCTTAAGGGTCGTTGTTCGTCACCCGCAGATTCGAGGCTTACCTCTACGGGGTAACACTCAAGTAAATGTCATGCATATGCAGATGACATTACTCTATATGTGCATAGTGAACAATCGCTTTAGCATGCTCGTGGTACTTTTCATGATTTCGGCATTATGTCCGGTGTAAGGTTAAACTTTTCTAAACGCCAGAATTTTTTCATTAGCAACCCCATTGGTCATATCGACATCACGTCACCTTTACAGCGGTTTCCTAAGATTGCAATACTCGGAGTTACTTGCACTGCTGTACATGCTGAACACCAGTTCATGCACTGGTGTACATGATAGCACCTGGCCATCCGTTGTACAAAGTGATCTTCATTGTGATATCAAAGCAGCCAGGTACTTCGAATTCCCTCTCTTGTAACGCCGATAGTTAACTCAAAAGGTGTTCCTAGAGAAGTTTTGGTATCGTTGCCATTCTGTAAAACCACTGCTCCCCGTCTGCAGGAAAGTGCAGAGGTGCATGAGTTCATTTTTATGTTCTGGTGGCACATAATTGTTAACGCCTCCGGCGTTGGCCCTACCACGAAATGAAGGTGGTTTTGCATTCCCCGATGATTTCTTCACGGCTTCCATCTTGCGATTTCGTACTTTATTGCTAATGGTAAGCAATGATGGTTCGCCTGCTCAGACACTGGCTCACTATCATCTGGGGCCATCACTACGTGTCTTCCTGCCAGCAAGTCAAATAAACCAAGGTCCTCTATCATTTGTATTACTACTTTTGCATCTAGCCCTTGTGCCATTGTACCAACGTTTGCAAGCTATCTACACAGAGATAGATGTGGCCGAGTCTAAAGTGGTGGATACAATGGCCACCCTTCTACGGCCCTTGGTGCCCTAGCATCGTCCATCTGTAATGAACCGCGCTTGGACACCAATAGCTGCCGCAGTGTTGCCAGGGCATCTCAGAGGCTTTGTCTGGAGGATGGCCTGGGGCTTGCTCCCCACGTGAGATAGGTTGCAGCAATGGCAGGTGGTTCACACTTTCACTTGCCCCAACTGCGTCAAAATGGAGTCCAATCGACATGCCACGATTGAATGTGTGGTTTCCCGCCTTTTTTGGGATGCGGTTAATGCTGGTATTCAGGGACAGGGCCTCGTGTTCAATGGTCGATTTCCGCGGGGCCGCTTTTCCGCTCTGTTAATAGTTGCCGGGCTGTTCAGCCTTTGGAGATACCGATGTGAGGCCGTAGCTGCCAAATGTCGCCGGCATGCTTTGCGGCAGATACTGGGGATAATGAGACGAGAGATCCTCGCGTTCGTCTCTGAGGAGCTTTTCTTCCTCGGGGAGCAGGAGTTTCTGCATCATTACTCGTGCCCTTTCGTCAAGGTGGAACACGAAAGGATACAACTCATTTTTCGACCGACTTGGTGCTACGCAGTGCCCGTTCAGTTGTTATATATGATTTCATTTGTTACAAATTGTGTTTCATTGCATCTATTATATCGTTGTACCATTGTATCATGATATCGCATTGAGTTCTTGTGTACATGAATGCCAACATTGTCATGTATATTAGAGCAATTGTCTTCACTGTAATGTAGCGATGTTGGTCGTGGTACATAGATTTTCCGAAGTGTATGTTCCCTGTTACTGGAATTGTATGAAGCCTTTGTGTTCTGTACATACTGTAAATAATTTTTTTCTGACAGCTCGTGGCGTAATTCATGTCGACAACGCCTCATGAAATATGAGGCCCACGGGATGGCTTTTTGCTTTCCAAGAGTAGAGTACCAAGTACTCTAATGCGCTCACTTTTTCTTAACAGATTGTGATTGCCGCAGCCTACTTAAGTGTCAGACCCATAGGACAGTTTTATGCACTTCCATAGTAGAGTACCTTGTGCTATGTTTTTACCAATTTCTAAACGCAATGTACTGTAAATTGTAAGCACATTTAGGGGCGAAGCTCCTTAAGCCGTGGGACGTGCGTTCCCGATGCATGTAGTAGTAGTAGCAAGCCACCTCTTGTTTAGTCCTTGAAATGTCCTTTTGATGGCGTTACTTGGAGTGTTCACTAGATGGATGAACGGATGGACATGCACACAGGCAGACGGACGAATGGGTGGACGAATGGACAGACAGACAGACAGACAGACAGACAGACAGACAGACAGACAGACAGACAGACAGACAGACAGACAGACAGACAGACAGACAGACAGACAGACAGACGGACAGACGGACGGACGTACGCACGTACGGATGGACGGACGGGCGTACGGGGAACTAGTGAATTATTCACGGTTTGACAATAAAATCCTCTGAATCTTTGCCCCACTCATCATCATTAACTCCGTAGATATGCTGTGAATTTTGTTTCATCCGTGCTTATTGCAAAATACTCGAAACCTATTTGGTTTATCTAATATTCCCTGTAAAATTCAAGCAACGAATCGAATACACCGCTATTCGAATCGCTACTCAAAAATTCCGAATATTGTCCCACCACTAGGGTCTACACGAGAGCCTGCAACTGAGCATTTGAATTCACCCGCCTTTTGCTATAAGGTATTGCGCAGGATGTGCTGCCGCGTCACGCAAGATGCAAGAAATTCCGAGATACTAAGCATGGCCTCCGAGATAAAAAAACGCATGGCGTGTTAAAAAAAAACCCGTCGCATGCCCGCCATTGCGGAGGCCATGTTGCTGAGATGCGGAATCTGGAACGCGATGTCGTTGCTATTCATCGTTATTCTACCTCACCAGAATGGATATTTCGCTTTATCTTGTGCTGTGCTTAACAGCTTGGCTCTGTCACGATTGGGTGTAAGTATGAAGTTTAAGATTACCCGCTACGCTGCAGACGCTTGATAGTATTGCAGTGCCCCCTCCACGTTCTATTAAATGCGAAGCATTTTTTAGCGAACTTGAATGATTTTGAGCGTATCTATCTATCTATCTATCTATCTATCTATCTATCTATCTATCTATCTATCTATCTATCTATCTATCTATCTATATATCTATCTATCTATCTATCTATCTATCTATCTATCTATCTATCTATCTATCTATCTATCTATCTATCTATCTATCTATCTATCTATCTATCTATCTATCTATCTATCTATCTATAGTAGCCTGTGACCTTAGCTCTCCTGGCCATTTGGATAACAGTATCAATACCAAGCTTGGTATGGCATAACATGACTGTATGACGGGAATATCTATCTATCTATCTATCTATCTATCTATCTATCTATCTATCTATCTATCTATCTATCTATCTATCTATCTATCTATCTATCTATCTATCTATCTATAGTAGCCTGTGACCTTAGCTCTCCTGGCCATTTGGATAATAGTATCAATACCAAGCTTGGTATGGCATAACATGACAATATGACGGGAATATTTGACTAGTCATCACAAGAAAATCATCACATGTATGTCATGAATGTCATGATTTACATTTCATGGTCTTGCTGCTCTTGCGGTGGTCTCGTTCCCATGACATGATGCAAAACTGGTATGGTAGGACATGATTGCATGGCGAACACCAGTGACAGACCCTAGCGTGGAAATCATGAAATGCTTGTCATGTAAGTCATGAGTAATGACTACACGTAGTGCTCATGGTACGCTCGCAGTCCTTTGGCTAGCTTCAAGTATACAGAGTCGGTGTTATGGGACGTGAATGCATAGCGAAGGTTATATTAATGGTGCAAACATGATAGTCAGATGCGTGTCATGTTAGAGCATGACTACATGCCACGCTCATGATGCGCTCGCAGCCATTTCGCTAGCTTCACATACACCAAATTTGGTATTACGGCACGTGAATGCACGACAAATGGATGTACCTGGTGCAAGCATGATAATCATGTGATGCGTGTCATGTAACATCATGATTACATACTACGCCTATGATGCGCTCGCGACCGTCTCGCTAGCTTCCCAAGTACCAAACTCAGTATTACGTGACGCGAACGGACGACATATGTAAATTACATGTCCAAACATGATAATCATGACGTGCGTGTCATTTAACAACATGAATACTTGCCGGACTCATGATGCGCTCGCGGCCGTTTCGCTAGATCCATATATGCCAAATTTGTTATTACGTACCGTGAATGGATGACGAAGGTTTGTGACTGATGCAAACATATTTATTGTTAGATGCGTGTCATGTAAGAGCATGACTACATGCCACACTCAAGGCGCCAATACACTTAGACGTGACCCGGTGCGCGTGTGCTCCAGCGTTCGTTTCGACGCACCATGCCGGCGATGCCACGGCAGGCGCCGATCTGCCTGAAATATATACACGTAGGCACGTGCCACTCTGCGTTGCTGTGACGCATGCGTGTTTGAGCCCGCCTGGTGTCCCTTCCTAGCGAAGCTAGGCAGACGTGGTGCAT
The DNA here is from genome assembly GCF_043290135.1 of Rhipicephalus microplus. Classification (NCBI taxonomy): domain Eukaryota; kingdom Metazoa; phylum Arthropoda; class Arachnida; order Ixodida; family Ixodidae; genus Rhipicephalus; species Rhipicephalus microplus. The sequence goes on along the minus strand of NC_134709.1, from coordinate 40,342,166 downwards.
TCTGGGTAACATGGTTGGTGCGAAATGGAGAATGTCGCTTTTCTCACTGGTTGCCACCGGGTTCGCCGACGGACGCTGGTCGCATCTGGCGGTAGACTATAGAGTCTTCGCGTCTTGCTAGGGTAGCGTGGCTGTGCCCAACGTGGGCTCGTCAACGTTACGTCGCAGTATATTGGGCCCTTCATTATGCTCTCCTTGTCGTTTCGCTAGCTTGGTATATTCCAAGTTTGGCAATACGGCATGAGAATGGACGCCGAAAGTATGTGACTGGTGCAAACATGATAACCATGAGATTCGTGTCATCCAACAACACGACCACATGCTGCGCTCATGATGTTCTCACAGCCGGTTCTCTATATTCACATATACCAATTTGGTATTGCATGACATCAATAGACGGCGAAGTCAAATGGCACGTCCGAACATGATAATCATGATAGGCGTGTCATGTAAAACATGACTACATGCTACGCTCATAGCCCGCTTGAGGCCATTTCGCTAGCTCCACATATACAAAAATTTGGCGAAAAGTGGCGTGCTAGATGATGAAGGTAAATGACTCGTCCAAACATAATAGTTATTATATGGAAGTTAAGTACGGCTTAATTAACTTCCACCTAGTAACCAAGTTCTGATTTTGAACTGACATATAAACCTTTTTCATTCGTGCTTCGCATATCATCGATTCTCACTGTGCATGGGATCTGCTTATTTTTTTTAAAGGCGAGGCACCCTAGGGCCGCATGACTTCCCTCTATCCATAAACCGCCACCCTCCGTCTACAGAATGTGTAGAAAGTGAAGCGTCTATGAACAACACTGTGGTTTTCAAAAGGTTCTTAACCAGAACAAGCAAAATAAAAGGGCACAAAACCGCTAAAACGTTGACATTTAGCCACCCATCAATCAAAGCTTATGACCAAATGAATGATTAACAAAAATAAATGAAAGGCTGTTAACCAGAATAAAATAGGAGGTCCACGACCTACGATACGATACACATGGATTTATTTTTCTGTTATTGTGTTTACAAATTGTCAAGCTAAGTCATGGAGACTCCAGAAGTAGGTGCTACACTTGAGCGATCTCCTCTGGTTGCGCACGGTAGGGCTTTATGCTCTCCCATAGTAGAGTACCTAGTACTCAAAATGGTTAACCACTTTTTCAAAACACACACACACTCGACATGGCCCCATCAAGTATGAGGCCCACAGGACGGCCATATGGTCGCCCATAATAGAGTACCAAGTACTCTAAATTGTTAACCACTTTTTCTAAGCACGAAGACACGAATAAAGAAAATTACAAGAGTACATAACAGGCGATCAAGCATTACTAAGACACACTCATTGACTAACACAGCGTGTAGCAAAATCCCAACATCGGTATTCACTTTTGAAAAATTCAAGTAAGCGTGGATATTTTTTGTTTTTTTTGCCTTACTTTAGGGTATGTTTGCACACTAAATTTTTAATTCAGGATTGTGCCAGAAACAGACGCCATTGTTAGAGAGAGAACACAAGAAGAAAGACAGGGAGGTTGACCAGGGCTGAGCCCCGGTAGGCTATCCGGCACTGGGGAAGGAAAGAGGGGAAGGAAAGTTATAGAGGATGAGATGAACACTGTACCTTCCTCCCTAGGAAGACTAGAGGGTAGCCGCAGTCGTAGAGATGAATCGAGAGAATATAGTCGAAGATGTGCGAACTGTGATGACTGCCACTTCTGGAGTGCTATGTCCTGCGCCAGCCCACTTAGGTATCTAGCCGAGTCAATCCTAGATAAAGGTACGCACACATGGTGTGCTTGTACGTGTGCATTTCTGGCTGCTTCATCGGCGAGGTAATTGCCGGAGATACCGCAATGACTTGGTATCCACTGGAACACAACGTTGTGTCCTTGTTCGGTCGCATAGTGCAGCATTTGTCTGATCTCCCATACCAGTTGTTTGTAGGACCCGCGACGAAATGCCGACGAAAGACATTTTAGAGCCGCCTTGGAGTCACAGAATACTGTCCATCGATTAGCCGGTTGATGCTTGATATAATCGATGGCACCTCGCAGGGCAACAATTTCCGAAACAGTCGATGTGCTCACTTGACAAAGTTTGTAAGTGATTGTGATGTGTCGCGATGGAATAACGGTGGCGCTGGTGGAGCTAGTCTGGGTGGTAGATCCATCCGTGTATACGTGGATTCTGTCAGCGTAGAAAGTTTGTAAACAGTCCAGAGTCGCTTGCTTCAAGGCCGAGGCAGAATGGACTTTTCTATTTATTATTCCTGGGATGGAAAGGCGCACGTCGGGTTGTCGTAGGATCCACAAGGCGGACGGTGAACGGGCCAAGGGTATAAAACCAGATGGTGGGAAAGCGCGGTGGGAGCTGACGACCTTCGAGACCGACGCCTGCGGTCGTTGTGGCATTGCGACTTGCTAATAACATTATTTGATCTCACTCGGTGAGGGTTGCGTAGCTGCCCATATATGTGTATTGAATTTATTGGCTCATTTAGGCCACCAACCGGCGTGCGGCATTGGCCCCGGTGTCAGGACGGCTGCTGCCTATATCTCTCTAAATGGCTTAGGCCTGGCCGCAACTGCCTCCAGGTTGGCCACTCGGCGGAGCTGCTGCCCGGAATGGCCCGGATGGGCACCTTGCTGCATGACCACCACCCGCATGTCCTACATAGAAACAGCCATGAGAAAATGTACCGAGACGCACTTGGCTGGCTCTCGGCATTGCCCGAAGGCCCGACCTAACGTGTCCGTCGCAGCGCGTCAGCGCGAGGCCTTTTGACGCGACGCCGTGCCCTCTCCCTATATATATAGAGAGGGCGCATGGCTACGCAATAGCACGTGGCTACGCAAAAGCGCGCTCTCTTTCTCTCTATATGGGAAAGGGCTCGACGCCGCGTGAAAAAGATACGCGCCGGCGCGGCGCGACGGATACGTGAGGTCAGGTCTTTACGCCTTGTAAATTTTTTTCCATACTCGCGGCGTCATGCACGACGGTGCCAGCTGTTGCCTCTCCCCACACCCTCTCTCAGCAATAGCGTGATGGCACAACGGCAGTGTGTGACCATCAGCCTGTTTAGAAATTTCAACACTTCGTGTATTGCGAAGTTTGGTTCCACTGAAAGAGTCACACACACACACACACACACACACACACACACACACACGCACACACACACACGCACACACACACAAACACACACGAACACACACACACAACACACTCACGCACACGCACACGCGCACACACACACATGGTGTGGTCCGTCGTATTGCCACAGGTTTCGCCGAGCGCACTTATGAATCCTTGAAGTATCCTTTAAGTGTTAAGTGTTGTTAAATGCGTTCAATCCAAGGTTGGTGCCCACGTAATGAACTGGGTACTCCCCCTTTTTTACGTAGAAACCTGCATCAAGGCTTTACTAATAAGCATAAAGCAATTTAAAATTTACGCCCGAAGATGCCCGGTCACAACAGCGACGTTCACACTTCCATTCGCACGTCAAGAGTGGTCGCACGCGACAGACAATGTTTGCACGCAGAAAACGCCCACGCTTACAAGAGAATTCGTCAAGGAGATCACAAAAGGTCACTGTACACATTCCCAATATTTAAATACAGCTGCCATGAAACACGAGAAACGCACCGAAACACGTGATACATGCGACCAGATTCACCAGACAATTATTATCAATGAATCTGTATCTGCTATTCGATATTCCCGATTTCTCATAAAAAAGTACTATAGTGCATGCGCCAGAATATTTCGAAAGGCTTCGGATGACCACGGGGCCAAGATTTTCGTAATTAGGAATGGGTAAATAACTAACCAACCTATCAAAAATCCTTACGAAGAACTTAAATTCCTGCACGTGTTCATTGATGCGTACGGGAGCCATTGTACAGGGCAAAGAGAGAGAGAGATAGCAGAAGACCATTATTCTGTCTTCTCTGTCTTTCTTTCTTTTCTGCATGCTGACCTGCCTTGAAACTGCACCAGATGCTTCCAGTGCTAGCCCACCACTGGATAGCTTATCGGAACATTTTCTGGTTAGCCACTTTGCCTTCTGCTTTATTCCTTCTTTTAACTAGTTTCTTAGCTCTGCCGTAAAATTTGGTACGAAGACTCCTTTACCCTGACACAGGCAGTGCCATGAAACCAGGAGGAAGAACAGCAGGAGAGAAGGTAGGGAAGTTCACCAGACATACGCCTGGTTTGCTACCCTACACTCTGGCAAAAGGGAGTATATAAAGATGATATAGAGAGGAAACAGAAGAGAAACAGATGAGAATGTTGTCACTAAATAGGCTGACGAGAATGCAGTGATGGCAATATACAAAAGTCAAAGGCGTTCACACGGGCCTGTATTCCTCAGAAAGTGCGAGAGGGTTTTGACCAAACAGGAATAAAGAAAAATTGCAATTTTTAAATCCTCCTTGGTTTTGACTGCCCCGTGAGGCGAAGAAAGACGAAGACGGTGCTCCAGCAAAGTATGCGTACGGTCGTCCAACTGTCACAACGCGTCAGAAAGTTTTCTTCTTTCAGAAGCAAATTGAGGTTAACGACATAGCGAATAATCGATGTGTTCTTCGGTGTCGCAGACCATGCATGCCGCGCTGCCGGTCACTCCAGTTAGAGTGCCATGGAACATACACTGCTCCGTGTATAGAGAAGCAGCGAGGCCTAATTACCCTTTGGGCCCTGAAGAAAGCACGGATGCAGGACACGAGGCAGAATGTCCGCAGCACGATCACGCCCACCATGACTGCGATGATGATGATGATCAACCCGAAAGCCAGATTTGTTGCAGTGTCTTTCACTACCGTCATGCATCCCGCCATAGCGTTCATCCTCGGTGCTGCGAATGGAATGTGACGAGGGTGGCGTGACAATGTGATGGCATGTGGCGGGGCGGTGGAACATTGGGAGTAAAGCACTTCGCGAGTAAAGTATACTTGTATATAGATAGCCCTTTGCAATACTGCAGCCCTCATAAAGAATTTGTACGTGCCGCCGACTGCTTTATTAGTTCAAATAGGAGGTTCATATTTTACAGGGTTGAGAAGCCTGTAAAAAGGGGCTGTGTGTCGAATGCGACGTTTCGTCAACAAAACTTGACTTTTTCGACTTTGTAGCCACGAACCACTCATCCGCTGTTTGCGAAATGCTCATCGCAAGCTTCCAAGCTTCCCCTTCTACTTTACAGGGGTGTTATTAGAGCCAAAAAGCACAAATGAACAAACAAGTAGATGCAATCTAAATACTTGAAAAAATATACAAAGTGTTAAGCGTTTACTTTCTCTCTTCCCTTATCCTAATGACATCTTATGCGGCATTGGTCCTATACATGCTTAACTGAAGACAGAAAGACAACGTAAATGTAGGTAGGCTAACCAGGTTCAACATATTCTGCTGCCCTACGTTGGGAAGAGCGAATAGAAAAAGAAAGGAGGAAAGAAAGTTGTTATGCACGCATTCGCTTCCAACACCCAGGCAGTCACAATTAAAAGACAAATATTTGAACCAGGTTGCTCCACAGTGGTCTTAATGTAGGCTAAATTCAGAAATGTTTAAAAAAGGCTTGAGGAGTGGTACGAAGGTATTCAAATGCAATCGTTTCCAAAATAACTTAAAACCTAGAACTCAGCGATGGGCTTTGAACAGTCAAAGAATCAAACATGAATGGCGGCGTTTTCTCGAAGCGTGAACACTCACCTGTCTCTCGCACAATGCTGGCGCCTCTCTCGGCGTGCACAATGAGGTGTCTCTGACTACCACGTCGCGTCGACGTCCGGACGAAACTGAGCGGGATCGCAGAGAGAGTACCTGGCCACCGAACAGACCACCGCTCTTCGCACGCATGTAAACGGAGAACGCGCATGCGCATATCGAAGCTGACGGATGTATTGAAACCAGAAACCTTGCAGAAGCCTTGCGTTCGTGCCAGCCACCGCAAGGCTTGCCGGCCGCACAGCGCTTCGTCTTCCTGCAGACAGGTGTAGGGTGGCTTTCCGCGCTCTGCTGTGCTTGTCTCCGAGCTGCCGTGGAAGAGGATGAGGAGGAAGAAGAAGAAGGAAAGGCAGGAAGGTCCACGAGACGCACGTCCGGTTTGTTATCCTACGCTGGGGGAAAGGGAACGAGAGCTAATAAGATACAGAGATAGAAAGAAGGTAACATGAATAAAAAAAGACACGCGAGCTTCAGTGAAGAAAAAGGCCGTAAATTTAAGAACTTGTTTTCTTTGTTAGACAAGTCGCTAGTGAGCACTAAGAGAACAAATAATGCCAAGAGAAGTATTGGGGATGTTAATAAAAGTTCCTGTAATGTAAATGAGAAGAACGAAAAGTAGACGAAAAGATCAATTGCCGCCGGCCGGTTCCAAACCTGTGTCCTTCGAATTACGCACATACATCCTATAAAGTGGACGGACTGATTACCACCACCGTAGCTCAGTGGTACAGAATCGAACTCATTATTCGAAGGTTGCAGGTTTGGATCCCGCCGCTGGCGAGGTATCTGTTCGTCCATTTTTGTTTCTCCACATTTACGTTACTGTCACTTATAGTAACATCCGCGATACTTCTCTTGGCATCATTTTATGTTATTACTCATTAAAATCATGTACTTAAAGCGATACTGAACAAAACTTTGGCGCCAATGTTTTCAGGCAACTCGACAGATTGGATCCTGAAATCGATTTCGGGAACCTTCATTCCAAGCAGAAACTACGAAAAAATAATGCATCTATTGCGTTTTTCGCAAACGGCCGCGTCTATAGTGGCCGTGCCGTGAACATGAGAAAGTGACTTTTGGTGACATTAGACTCACCCGATACTGTCAAGCCAACAATGCCAGCCATCGCCCGGGTCTCTCGACTCGCTCATCTTCCACTTCGGTTCCCAGAACCGGTAGGAAAAACAACAGCAGCAAACAAGGCTTCCGGCCGAGGCCAGGTATCATCGCTTTTAGATGCGGAGCATCTAATACTCGAGGCTTGTAGTGCGGCGCCGTCCGCAAGCTTCCTCCTCCTTCTTCCACCATCTGTGCATCCCTTCCTTCTCTACACACCGCGCGCGCTTCACTCCTCCACCATCTGTGCACCCTTCCTCCTCTACACACCGCGTGCGCTTCTCCTCTTCACGAACATTCGCTAGCTGTATAATGTAGCGCGCATGCGCCGTCACGCTTTGAGAACATCGGCAGCTGACGCGCGCGCATGCGCCGTTGCGCTTCTTCCCCTTCTCGAACATTCGACAGCTGACGCGCGCATGCACCGTCACCCACCATCTGTGCCGCGCGCGCTTCTCCCCTTCGAGAACATTCTACAATTCTCCTGATTCTCCAGTGGACGCGCATGATTCTCCAGTGGACGCGCAGTGGACGCGCCGTCGCGCTTCGAGAACATTCAACAGCTGACAGTGCATGCGCCGTCGCGCTGTATATATACTCAAGGTCGGCGCTCGCTCAGTTGCCGCTCGTAGGTTGGTTTGTACGGCGCGTCGACGTCCAAGGTCGCGGTGAAATGAATTCCAACGAATCCACAAACACAATGATCGACGTCCCTTCGACCAGCGCCGCCCTTTCGCATACGTGTGTACGTGTTCACTCATTTAACACCCCCTCCTACAACCACGTTAACCAATTTAGCCATCGACCCAAGTAAGTCGCAATTTAACACCCCATTTCACAACCACGTTAACCAATTTAGCCATCGACCCAAGTAAGTCGCACTTTAACACCCCATTTACCAATTATATGCTCCGCATCCTCCTCAGTGTTCCCCCGAGGGAAGCTGCGGGCAATCTTTTTGGAAAGGAAAAGAATGAGATGTGAAGTGGAGAAGAGGAGGAGGAGGGCAAGAACACGTGCATCCTGAATGTGCCTCGGCAAGTTTGACGTCACAGCTCACGCTCGCGAGCAGCCGCCGCTTGAGTTACTCTACATGCTACCTCTAGGTGGCTCCCGTAAGGAAGGAGCACAGTAACTAGCCGCCGCGCGCTGACAATCTATAAAAAATACAACGAACTATTAGAAAATACGGGAAATAAACTCCATTTATCTGAACTGTGGCATCTGTCGAGTCGAATCTCCAAGTTTCGTCATTTTTTTTTAATTTCGAATGCGAGGCATTTCTTAGCGAACTTCGGTGACTTTGAGCGTATCTATCTAGCTGCTTACGATTTTAGATGTCCTGGCTGTTTGGATAAAGGTATCGATACCAAAAGTGGTAAGGCACTGAATAACTCTATGAAGGACATATTTGAATAGTCATAACATGAAAATCATGACATTGATGTCATGAATACATTTCATGGTCCTGCAGCTCCTGCAGTGGCTTTGTTCACATATCATTTTGCAAAACTGGTATGGTATGACATGATTGCATGATGAACAGAAGGACAGACCCCTTCATGAAAATTATGACATGCATGTCTTGTAAAAGCATGACTATATGCCAAACTCATGATGAGCTCGTGGCTGTTTCGCTAGCGTCACATATACGAAATTTGGTATTACAGTACGTGAATGGATGACGAAGGTATGTGACTGGTACAAACATGATATTCGTGAGATGCGTGTCATGTAACAACATGACTATATGCCACGCTAATGATGCGCTGGCGGCCGTTTCGCTAGCTTCACTTATTCCAAATTTGGTATTACGGGACGTGAATGGCTAATGAAGGTATTAAACATGAGATGCGCGTCATGTAACAACATGACTACATGCTAGGCTCATGAAGCGCTCACGGTCGTTTCGCTAGCTTCAAATGTACCAAACTCGGTATTACGTGACGTCAATGAATAGCGAAGGTATGTGACTGGTGCAAACATGATAATCATGAGATGCGAGTCATGCGAAAGCATGACTACATGCCACACTCAAGGCGCTATTACGTTTCGACAGAACGTAGTGCGCATGCTCACTGGCGTTCATTTTGTCGCGTTACGCCAGCGTTGCCATGCCAAGCGATGGTCCGGCCATTCACTAGCAGGTGCGCGCCGCGCTGCGTTGCTTTGACGCATGCGCGTTTCACCACGTCTGGCGCCCCTTTGTCACGAAAAAAGGGAGACGCAGTGTTGTCTGGCTAACGCTTCGGCGCGAAATAGAGCATGCCTTATTTCGCACCAGTTGCCGTCGGGCCGCACCGACGGACGCTTGTCGCACCGGTCGTGCCTGGTGTCATACTATAGAGTGCTCGCGTTTCGCTAACGTAGCGTCGCGGTGCCGAGCGTGCACCCACGTCATTGCTACTTTAGAGTATATTGGGCCCTTCACTATGCACTCACATATTCCAAATGCGGTGTTAAGTGACGTCGATGGATGAAGAAAGTATATGACTGGTGCAAACATGATAATCCTGACACGCGTGTCATGTATAAACTTTACAACGTACCACGCTCATAGAGTGTTTGTGGTCGTTTCGCAAGCTCCACATATACTAAATTTGGTATCACGTGACGTAAATAGATGACGAAGGTAAACGACACATCCAAACATGAAAATCATGACACGGAAGTAATATATGACATCGTTTACCTCCACCTAGTAACGTTGTGGTGATTTTAAAATGACTTATAACCCTCCCCAATCCTGCTTCGCATATCATCGATTCCCACTGTACAAGAGATCTGCCAATTTTTTGTTCAGTATCCGTTTAAAGTATCACCATGCGCGGAATCCGTGCAACAGGTACTGGTTGCTCTACTTTAGGTGCTTGAAAACTTTCAGTAGGCGCCGTAACTGCACGGCCTACAGAGGAACGAACGTGATACGCCTGAAATCCTGCGTCCACAACTGTCGAATGAAGCCGCCGCAAAAGCACTACCCGAGACCAAAAGGTGGTGCCAGGGTCAGCACCTCATCATCAACCTCCTCGTGATCATCGTCACTCTTATTCATTGTTTTTTCAAAGGTCCTTTAGGGTAATAAATGAGGAGGGGTGGCCGACTTCGAAAGTGTTGTACATTGCCGATTCGTGTTCGAGAAAAGAACGAGAAAAAAGATGCATTAACCAATTGATTTAACATATTTAGGACTAATAGGCCCCTCTTCGTCAAGACATAAAGACCAGAAGTCGAAAAAATGGCCCAATACAGTGGCGTTCCCTGTTCAACAATTTCTTAACACTTTCTCGTATATAAGTTTAAAGTCAGCTTCCGCGTTTGTCGTTCACTATGGTATGCCATCAACGCAAGAGAAACAAAAAGCAAAATAAAAATGGCAGCATATCCGCAGAGTGCATGATGGAGAGTAGGGCGAAGCAATCGTACGTCTATTCGTTCTTGCTTCCATAAGTCCATGCGTCCGTATGTGTGACCGTCAATGCGACCATCCACCCGTCCGTGTGTGCGTCTGTTCGGGCGTCCATCCCTGCGTTCGTGCATGCATCCGCACCCAGCGCACGTTCATGCGTCCATCCATGCATCTGTCTGTGTGTTCGTTCATCCATCTATTCAGCACTTAAAGTACCACCATCTCGCATCTTTTCATCATATTTCCACGGTTATTAGCCGTAACCACAAAAGGAGGAAGAAGCCAGCATCACGTGTGGCGGACACTGGCGTTTTCGAGGAAGACGACGTTGCGCATCTGCTCTTGCGCTTTGTTTTTGTGTGCCAATAGAGCCTTGCTGTTATCGTCGAAAGGAAGCCTTGTGTCCTGTTCTTTGCACGTTGTGACACTGGTGGAGATGCTGGGCTTCTACGACTGATGCTCGGGACTCCTCCGCGGTCCGGCATTTCAAGTCCAACACCAGAACCCGTTCCTCAAGTGGATACCCCTGTCCACCGCTACAGTCGCCGACAGCGAGGCCTTAGTCCTGAGGCGATTCCCCTGGAACTTTCCTAGCATAGCACTCCGCTTGGAGAAATGGCAACTGCACGTGCTTCCCAGCTGACCATTGAGCAGCCTCAGATTCCGGAAACATTCTATGGAGAGGCGTATGAAGACGTTGAGCACTGGTTAGCCCAGTATGAGTGAGTCGCTAAGGCAAACCGCTGGACCACCGAGCTAAAAATTTCACGCGCTTACTTTGCTTTAGCAGACAGCGCTCGTACGTGGTATAAAAACCACGAAGCAACGCTGTCTTCATGGGATGAATTTCGCCGCCAGATTCTCAGCACCTTCGCAAACAACGACCACCGTGACTTTGTTCAGCAAATCATCGAGTCTCGGGTCCAGAAATCAAATGAGAGTGTCGCCATGTTTGCGGAGGACATGACGCGTCTATTTGGACGGGCTGATTCTGATATGCCTGAAGCCAAGAAACTCCGCCATCTGATGCGAGGCGTCAAACAACAGCTATTTGCCGGCGTTCTCCGCAATCCACCGACGACCGTTGCGGAATTCATCAAAGAGGCTACAGCTATCGAGCGCGCACTGCAGCAACGGTGTCGCTATAACGACAGACCAAACGGTGCCTCAATCAGCGTCTCTGCTCTGACGACCAGCAGTGACGGTTGGTTCTCTTCGTGAGCTTATTCTCGAGGTTGTTCATGAAGAGATCCGCAACTTCCTTGTGACTCCGCAAGAACGGGCGATGGCTTCAGTTGGAGAAGTTGTGCGGCAGGAAATCAGGCAAGCATTTTCCAAGCCCGAATCACTACCAGCCCAGCGATCTATTGATTATGCGGCAGCCACCCGTCGTCCGTCGCCAGTGCCGCACAACTCGTCTGCACTGGTTCATTCTTATAACACGCCGGTGCCACCAGTCTACAACCCAACGCCACCGCCACTACCACCAACGACGACGACTCCGCAATATAACGCACCTACTGAAACTCCGTTTTACCCGCCGTTCTACCCTCCGCCGACACCTGCAACTTGGTCGCCGAGGGTGCCTACCAGTCGACCATTCGTTCGGAAGACGGATCTTTGGCGCACCGTCGACCACCGTCCACTGTGTTTCAATTGCGGAGAAGCTGGACATGTCTACTACATCTGCCCATATCATGAAGAAAGATACCCGACTTATGCGCCGACTTTTTCACCACCTTCTTTCGACACCTGACGTGACAGCGCGCACCCGCAAGGGCAGCCATCCGCTCTGTATCATCGACCCCGCTCTCCGTCACCTTCGCCGAGCTCTTCGCCCAATCGTCGTAGTTACGCCGACGCTGTCCGGGGCAGGTCCCCAAGCCCTCATCGGGGAAACTAACAGCTGCGACCTTCGGAGGGAAGGTTGCCACTCGTTGAGATGCTGCAATACCTCCAGTACCAGTACGATACGACGATACGACAAACCATGCAACGCCGCCGACCCCACAGGAAATCGTAAGCGCCGACATAGCTGTTTACATAGACGGACGCCCTGTGACAGCGCTAGTAGACACTGGCGCAGATTCCTCCACCATGAGCAGAAAGCTTGCTGATTGGCTTAAAAAAGTTAAAACGTCATGGACGGGGCCTAACATAAGAACCGCGGAGGCCAACTGATGACGCCAACAGGAAAGTGCACTGCCAGAATTAGTATTGGTTATTCAGCTTTCGTTTCCACGTTCGTGATTTTGTCCGAGTGCTGCAAAGACCTGATCTTGGGGATGGACTTCCTTTGTGAATAGGGCGCCGTCATAGACATTCCAGACAGGTCAGTTACATTTTTGATGGCCCCAGATCAAGTTCCAGATATGAGATGTAACGACCAGCGGCGTAAACATCTGCGCGTCTTCGAAGATCACGTGACCCTTCCACCCCGTTCAAGTGCTCTCGTAGCTGTAACATGCGACCACCCAGGCAACTTCGACCACATCTCTGAACAAATTCCAGCATTGCTATTCAGCCATGGCTTATCTGTTGCAAGAGCCGTCGTAAGCCTCAATTGTGGACACACGCACGTTCTGGTTACGAACTTCAGTACTGAGCGACGACATCCTGCAAAAGGTATGGCAGTCACGTACGTCGAGGAGCTCATTGAGGTTGCAAGCTGCTTGACTGTGGAGAAAGCCGATGTCACCGGGTCCGCCCCTCTATCTGTCGACGTTGGCCCAAGTTTACTGCCCCCGCAGAAGCAAAGCCTTCTGAAGCTTATTAATGAATTTGAGGACTGGTTTTCTTCAACGTCCAGAGTTCGCCAAACGCCGTTGACGAAACATCGCATAATTACGGATGAAACGGCCTGACCCATACGGCAGAACCCATACCGAGTAGCTCCGCGGGAACGTGAGGCCATAGAAAGTCAGGTGCAAAAGTTGCTTCAGGATGACGTTATTCAGCCGTCAAAAAGTCCTTGAGCATCACCGGTAGTATTGGTGAAGAAAAAAGATGGCACCTTACGTTTCTGCGTTGATTACCGCAAGCTCAATTATGTTACAAAAAAAGGACGTTTACCCGCTGCCTCGTATAGACGACTCTCGATCGACTATACCAGGCACGGTTTTTTTCGTCGATGGATTTACGGAGTGGATATTGGCAAATAGAAGTTGACGAAAGAGATCGAGAAAAAACAGCATTTGTGACACTCTATGGTCTTTATGAGTTTAAATTTCTCCCGTTCGGCTTGTGCTCAGCACCGGCAACGTTTCAGCGGCTCATGGACACAGTCCTGTCAGGCCTAAAGTGGCAAACGTGCCTAGTATATTTGGACGATGTTATCGTATTTTTAGTTACATTTGACGACCACTTAAAGCGACTACACACGGTACTTCAAGTGATACGATCGGCCGGACTAACACTCAAGCTAGAACAATGTCACTTTGGCTTCGAAGAGCTTCTTTTCTTGGGACACCTTGTCAGTGAAGGTGTACGGCCTGACCCAGACAAAATAGCCGCTGTTGCAAGTTTTCCTACGCCATCAGACCAGAAGGTAGTGCGGCGATTTTTAGGCCTGTGTGCCCATTACCGACGCCTCATTGAGAATTTTTTGCGTATCGCATCACCTTTAACACAACTCACCCGAGAAGACGTCACGTTTGTGTGGGGTGAAGAGCAGCAGGAAGCGTTCAACGAGCTGCGACAACGTCGTCAAAGCCCGCCAGTTCTCGGACATTTCGACGATGACGCTCCGACAGCGGTTCACATCGACGCCAGCAATGTCGGCTTAGTAGCTGTGCTCGTTCAGTGGCAACATGGCGCCGAACGAGTAATTGCTTATGCAAGTCGAACTCTCTCCCGTACAGGGAAGAATTACTCCACCACTGAAAAAGAGTGTCTTGCGGCGGTGTGGGCGGTCATGAAGTTTCGTCCATATTTATACGGCCGCCCGTTTAAAGTCATCAGTGATCACCACTCGCTTTGCTGGTTGACAAACATGAAGGGCCCATCAAGACGATTGGCGCGCTGGAGCCTTAAGCTTCAAGAATTCGATATGGCTATAGTTTATAAATCCGGAAAGTGACATACAGACGCCGATTGTCTTTCTCGCGCCCCATTAGAAGACGTAAATGCTGAAGATGATGACTATGGGGCGTTTGTCGGTGTAGTCAACACGTCTACAATCGCACAGCAGTAACGCGACCATCCTGAGTTGCAACCCCTTATTGATTTTTTAGAGGGACGCACATCTGCCATGCCAAAGTTCTTCGCAAGAGGGGTAGAATCGTTTTGTTTGCGAAATGAGGTCCTTTATAAGGTGAACTTTTCTCCGAGCGGCAACACTTACTTATTGTCGTCCCAACACCACTCAGAAAAGAAGTACTAGAGGCGTGCCATGACGAACCGACATCCGGTCATTTAGGCCACACACGACACGCTATGCCGAGTGAGACAGAAGTATTACTGGCCGAAACTGACGGCAACCATTCAACAGCACATTTGGACTTGTCTTGAGTGCCAACGTAGGAAAGTGCCAGCCGTCAAACCAGCAGGGCTCCTCCATCCAATTGATGTGCCGGAAACTCCATTCGTTCAAGTCGGAATGGATCTTCTATGACCATTTCCAACTTCAGCTGCTGGTCGCAAATGGATAATTGTAGCCCAGGCTGCCTTACTCGCTACGCCAAAACCAAGGCTTTGGAGCGGGGCACAGCAAGTGAAGCAGCACAGTTTTTCATTGAGAATATAGTCTTGAGGCATGGCGCTCCATCTGTAGTAATAACTAACAGAGGAAAAGCGTTACGCACAGTTTTAAGCCTAAGTGGGACATCTCACTGGCGCACAATGGCATACCATCCACAAACAAATGGTCTGACGGAACGGCTGAACGAAACACTTGCGGATATGCTTTGCATGTACGTCGATGTGGAACATAAAATCTGGGACGAGATACTGCCTTACGTCACTTTCGCTTACAATACGGCACAGCAAGAGACAACACGCATGACACCATTCCGCCTTCTCTATGGCCATGACGTCACAACCATGCTCGACGCTATGTTGCCGCATGAAAGTGATGGCGTTGACACAAGTGCAGACTACATAACTCAGCTTGCTGAAGAAGCCCACCAACTTGCCCGCGTACGTATTCGTCACCACCAGGACTATGATACAAGGCGCTATAATCCAAACTTTCTGTCCTGGTTCATAGGAGACAGGACAGAAAGTTTGGATCTGGACCCAAGTTCGCCATCGTGGTCTCTCGGAGAAGCTCTTGAGACGGTACTTTGGGCCGTAAAAAGTCCTCCGTCGTCTCAGTGATGTTAACTATGAGGTGATTCCCGACAGTCCACATTGTTCAAGACGTCAAAGACATGCACTAGAAGTTGTGCACGTGGTTCGGATGAAACCTTATTTGTCCGAATGAACCCGTGGGCTGCCAGTGACTACAAAACCTTCCGCCATGATGACGAAGCATCGAGACGATGCCTTCTGAAGAGGGAGGCTAATGTCACGGTTATTAGCCGTAAGCACAAAAGGAGGAAAAGCCAGCATCACGTGTGGCGGTCGCTTGCGTTTTCGAGGAAGACGACGTTGCGCGTCTGCTCTTGCGCTTTGTTTTTGTTTGCCAATAGAGCCTTGCTGTTAACGTTGAAAGGAAGCCTTGTGTTTTGTTCTTTGCACGTTGCGACAATGTATTCCCTATATAGAAGCACCGCCATCCAGCGGTTATCACAAGAACTAAAACAAAGATGGCACACGCACACTTTCTTACAGCCTGCGCTTCGGGTCTACTTCCCACCTTTAACCACCTCGAGTTCATGGTATATACTAGTTCACTGTTTTCATGGCACTGCGGCCCAACGCTCGCTAAACCTTTTTAAAACCAAGAAGGTTATGCCTAGCGAGCATAACGTAGCAACCCTTTCTTGTCAGACAGTGCGCAATGTACATGCCAATGGCTGCTAAGGGGGAAATAGAGACAGGAGAATTCGGCTTTTAGTTAACGCGCATGCTGCGAATTTTTTCTTGTTCAAAAAATCACAAAAGAAATTTCTCACCGGCACCACCTTGGAGGTCAAAATGTAAGACTGGTTACACACTACGACTACTACTCGACTACGAGGGACGAACAAATGCCGCTAAGATCAAAGTCCTTGTGACTAAGATCAAAGTCCGAGCAAGCCGTTTCGCCGCACCAGTCGCACAACCGGACCCGGGGCCACGTCACGCTGACGTTGCCGCACCGGTCCCCTTCAAGAAAAAAGGAAGCATCCTGTGGCAGAATCGTCGTGCCCTACTGCGAGTGGCCGCCACCCACTGGACTCGCGCTTCCCGCCCGGAGCCCCCCTCCCCACCCCCATGCCAGGCATCGCAAGGTCCCCGGACGCCGTCTGCTGCCACGGAAGCCTTCTGCCCTGGTGCCACCTGATGCTTAGCGGTCTCTGAGCCGGTCTGTGCACGAGAGTGCAGAGAAATCTTCACACTACCAGACCAACAAGTCGCCCTCCCTAGTACGGCTGAGCCGGCTGAGCGCACGCGAGACCAGCAGACACGCCCCCTGCAGACATGGCAAGCAGAACCACCCTCCCGGTGAGGGAGAACCGTTTTCTGTACACCGCCCCCGATGGGGACGTGTCTATTGACGACCTTATAGATGCAGTTGAAGAGACAGCCGGACCTGATAGTGTGTTAGTCTTGCAACACATGGGGGGGCGCGAAGTTCCTTGTGTGTACCCGAAACGCGAGTCAGGCCACAAAGCCTATGGTCGCAGAGGGCTACAAGGTTAACCGGAAGCCCGTTACAGTTGAAGCGGTAGGACCCCCAGTTACGTTTTTAACGTATACCGCTTGCCAGCATATATTCGCCCCTTCGATGCTCGCACGGACGTCCTTCGCAAATCTTTTTTCCCTGATGTTATAGAAGCGTGGAACAAATTGCCGCGACATATTGTTGAAAATTCTGACGTTAAAAAATTTGAATGTGCTCTTGATGTTTACTTTGCCGAGCAATGAATATGCTATTGTGTTATTGTTCAAAGTTGCTGAAAATATCAATGTATTTACTTTCCATATCCTATGCTTCCCTCCCTGTAATGACCCTCAAGTAAGGGTTGACAGTATAAATAAATAAATAAAAATAAATAAATATACCAGACGAGGTCTCTATTAACACTCTTTCACAGTACGGCAAGATAAGACCTGTTTCCTCTGCATTAGTTCCTAACCGACAAAACAAGCTTAATGGGGTTGGAGTAGTGTGTATGGAAATGAGTAGGCCAGTCCCAAACTTCACAACCATCGCGTGGCACCGTGTCATGTGTGAGTACCGTGGTATGCGCAGAGTTTGCACAAGGTGTAACAAACCGGGGCACATGAACACGGCATGCGCAGCCGCTTATTGCAAGAGATGTGGTGTATTTGGGCATGACACCGAAGGGTGGGTTGAGGAGTGTAAGAGATGTGGCGGGCGGCACGGGACACGCGAGTGTTTCCGCAAACGCTCGTACCTCGCGGCAGCGCGCGGCCGTCCACCCGAGACGCGGCCAGTTACTGGTAACGACCACCCCAGCGCCTCTTGCCCGCCTACCGGGACTGAACCATCAGGGCTTCAGTCCTAAGACCAAGGACTCGGCCCCACACGACAACGAATGTCTCGGACCACTGGCAGTTCGAAGAACCCCGAGGGACCGAAGACCCCAGCACCGTATCAGCGACCCCCACTCCCTTGAACGCTGGCTATAAAGCGAGGGATGACACGAGCCGTACTAGTTCAGATGGCGACCTGGATGAGTCGAGCGGCCATGAAACCGGCTCTCCGGAATCCACCCGCGACTCCTCGGATTTGTCGCAACCGTCAAGTGAGGAACAAGAAGTGCGAACACAGGCGCCGAGCCCCGAGCACGACGAGCCTGCATTCTCTGGTTTTGACGAGATTAGTTTCCCACCACTTCCACCCCCGACGGTTCTCCCCCCCAACCCTGAGGAGGTGCCCATCGTAAGCTGTGGCCGCTACGTCCTGCCGGATACTGGCCACTTGAACACGGACCAGTGCACCTCCATCGAGATGCAAACTGCCTGCGCTGCCCCAACCGATAGGCGCGAGCATTCGAGATCAATGTCCCCTTTAAAAGGCGTGGACAAGTCACCCGGCGTGCCGTCGTGGCTATCCGCGAACCTTGAAAACAAGCCTCGGCATTCAAAGCACTCGTATTCCAGCGACATCGATGCCCCTCCCATTGCAAAGTCGTAGAAATTGGACGCACTACCGACAGGGAAAGGGCACTTGCCCTCAAGCGCAAGCGAAAAAAGATAGGCTCTTCGCCAAAGCATCCTCCCTTTCTTTTCTTCTCCGTGTTTGCTTCGAGGCGAACACAAGAGCAGGCGCCGCGGCACGGCAACACGGGCACCCCCTCTTCCTCCTCACGCATGCTCCGTTCTTTCTAACATGACACCACACACCCCTCCCCTACGCTTGTTTCTGCTATCAGTGGTGGCCGCGCCACCTACTCCTTTTCCACCTATGCTCCTTTCGCCAGCCGAAGCCACGGCAATGGTTTTTGTTTATGCTTATCTGTTGCACAGCTGCCTACTGCCCTTGCAACTAATTGGCACCACGGCTCCTATGACGCATCCCTTAAACCACAGAGGGCTTTTTAGCCCAACTAGCAACCACGCCGCCCGCGCCTTTACGATCGGCTCCTTCGAGCGTGCCGCCCCTCTCCAAGCGGTCGACCCTACCCTCTCCTTCACCCCACGTTCTCTCCCCACGCCCACAAAAGCAGATCATGTCAACTCTCTAGCTTGCCACCTGGAACGTCCGTACGCGGGTTTCGTGACAAATCGAAACAGCGAGACATTTTTACCTTCGCCCGAGCACGGGGTATTTTACAAGAGACTAACTTCCGGTCGCCGTTAGAGGTCTCAACCTTCAGACGTGAGTTCCAGGTGGACGCCTTCTTCTCCCTAACCAAATCAAGGGCCTGTGGAGTGGGAGTGGTCTTTACTACGCGACGCTTCCAGCAAAAGGCGTTCTGTATCTTCGGTGCTGACGGCAGGTCGCTCAAGTTGGACCTCTACATCAGCGAAAGAAGGATTTCGTTCGTGAACGTGTACGCCCCGGCGACGCAGAAGAACACAAACACCTTCTTCCAACAGCTGCACGACCTTCTTTCGGAAGCCGTCCCGCACGTCCATCTGCGGGACTTCAACTGCGTCGTGAACTCGCAGCGCGATGTCAGGGGACCGGGCCGAGGGGGGTCCACGTACTATGCTTGAAGCTCGTGAAGACTCTTCGACAGCTTCGGTTATACTACGCGTGGCCGATCGCCCACGGCGACCTTTTTGTCGCAACTCGAGCCTCTCATCTCAAAGCCAGTCGATTAGATCGGACGTATCTCCCCGACTTATTCCTTTCCTCGCTCGTGGCGTGCGAGGTCCTTTTCCCTCCGGCAGACCTAGCAAGTCGGTCAGATCACCTCCCCCTTGTCACTACGCTTAGTGGCTCTCCTGGACTCCGTACTGATGACCATGGGTGGCGAGTCGACCCAGCGCTCCTGCAAGGTGATCATAGCATCGAGCGCATTAGGGCGCGGCTGCGGGCCTCCGTGGCGAACGCCCCGGACCTAACCCCACGCTCGTGGTAGACCTTGAAAGTGGAGTGGAAGGGAATCCTTCAAGACGAAGGCAAGGTCAGGAACCGCCGCATAACCGCTAAACTGAATGAGATCCTGCGCAGAATACGCATCGTCAAGGGAGCGGAGACGATGACGACTTGCATGCGCTACTATCTGAACACCTTGGAGTTCGAGTATGCTCGGCTGCTTCAACTGTGCGCGCGCAGACCACCTGGGGAGCGGGGCGCACCCATTAACCACCTCGGAGCGCACCCCCGTGACACAACTGGCAATGGCAGTATGCGAATTACCCGAGTGAAACGCCCGGACGATTCTTTCTCAACTGAACCAGAGAGAATTCGCGATGTCTTCTGCGAGTACTTCTCAGCCCTTTTTGGGGACGCTGACAGCGACAGAGAAACTGGCGGAGAAGACAAGATTAGAGAGGTCTGCCAGCACCTCCCACGGCTGGGAGGAGAGGAGGTTGCGTTACTGAGCATGGAAAAGTCTGCGGAAGAGGTTAGGGGCGCGATAACAAGCATGCCCCCAAACTCGGCCCCCGGAACTGATGGTCTCACACTCAACTTTTACGCCACTTTTTTCGACGATCTAGAGGGAGTGCTTGTCGCACTGGTGAAAATGGTGGTTACGAAGCAACTGAAACCCGCATCCTTTGTAGAGGAGAGGATTGTCCTCCTACTGAAAGAGGGAGCCCCGCAGGAGGAGCTGTCGGCGTGGCGCCCCTCAACCCTGTTGAACGTTTACTATAAAATGGTTGCTTCCATCCTTAATAGCCGCCTTAAGCTCCCCTTGCCATCCATCGTCGCTCCCTGGCAATCCTGTGCGATTCCAGGCCGCTCGATCTTTACCAACCTTACCGTAACAAGGAATGCCTTCGAATACATGTCTGCCAAGTCCCTGTCCGGAGCCTTTGTCTCCTTGGACCAGGCAAAGGCGTTTGACCGGGTGCGCCATTGATACATAATCAAGGTACTCCACCAGTTCGGGTTCCCGACATGCTTCGTAGACACCATCGCCATCCTGTACAGCAACCTCACGTGCCACGTAGTAGTAAATGGCACCCCGACGAGTAACTTAGTATACGAGAGAGGGATCCGCCAAGGGTGCCCGCTAGGGCCCTCCCTCTTTGTACTCTCGCTTGAGCCGTTGCTAGTGAACATCGACCGGAACATGCATGTCAGAGGCTTTCCGCTAACGGGGGAGCCCTACATTAAAGTCCTCGCTTACGCTAATGATGTATCCCTGTTCGTCAGGGAGTCGGCAAGCTTGCAAGAATTTTGGTGAACTTTCGCACACTATGCTGAAGTCTCAGGCGTGGCCTTGAACATGAGGAAGAGCAAGGCCTTATCATTTGGAACATTCCCTCACGGTGCTCTGGGGAGTTAGAAAGGGTCGACGCCGTCAAGGTGCTCGGCATATACTTTTGCTGCGGTGGCGTCGCCGACCTAACCTGGCGACGAGCGTTCGAGCGGGCACAGGATGCAATAGCACGCCTCCAACCGAAGGTGCTCACGCTTCGTGAGAGGGCCATAGCCGCAATGACAACCATCTGTGCCTTTCCCTTTTATGTAAGCCGGATAGGAGTGATGCCTACGAAGACTGTGACGCAATTGACAAGTATGATCGGTGCCTACCTGTGGGACGGCAACCCGTGCCCTTACGTGGAAGCTTCCGGCAACTCCCAGCTTCAGAGGGCGGCCTCGGGCTCACGCATGTCCTGACGGCGAGCACAGTGCTTGCCTTGAAGACCGCAAGGCCCTTGTTTCGCGAACCTGACTACGTGGGGAGGCCCCTAGTGCGTTACTCGTGCAGTACAAACGCATCGTTCCTGAATTCCGACCGGCCGCTCGCCCCACTCGCCGAGGCTCGCTCCGCGTTCTATAAGGCAGCCGCAAACACTATGCGCATGCTAGAAAAGGAGGCCCCTATGTGCGACGTAGATGAGACCCCGCCTGCTCGCATTGTGGAAGAAATCGCCAGCAACTAGATAACCCCCGAGGAGAGACGACGGTCGCGGAACTGGAAGCAGAAAGGCAAAACAGATGGGCGTGCCATCCCTTCGTCCGCCCAAGACTTCGCATGGAGGAAAAACTGGGACGTCCCAACCCGCCAGCGCCTCCAGAAGTGTGGCATCACGCCTATACCCCACAGCCGCGATTGTCACGCGGATGAGACCCTGGTGCAAGCCATATTTGAGTGCCCAGCGGTCAGACCGGTTTGGCGCCTGACTGCGAGGTATTTTAAAATCCGTCTTCCCCCAGTCCTGAACAGAAACAAAGGCGCCTTTTCAAAGTTGGTGGCCCTCGGCACCATATTCACAGTCTGGAAGCTAGGCCTGGAAGGAAATCCTTGGATAAGGTATTCGGCTGCGGGACGCATAGGGCGTCTGATGCTGCTTCAGACGCCCTCTGCGTCCCCAATGATTCCGGACATGGTAATTCCTGCAGGTCCTGAAAATTCAAGTTCCCCGCGTCCGTTGGCCATTTCCGAGGAATCGCAGGCCAAGTCCTCACCAGACGAGGCGCCTCGGGAGGAAGGTCGCTCAGATGAAAATATCGCATCTGATGCTCCTCGCGTGGATGCACAGTCGACCACTAGTTCGGGTGTCATCGAGGAGTCAACATCTCAGGACGACGACGCCTGCATCTACGAGGACTCCAACAGCACCACGAGTGAGGTGCCCCTAAAAATCAACGAAGACACCAGCCCCAGTGACATAATCGAGGACAGTGCAGACGTTTTTGTACCATCCTCGCTCAAGAACCCGGACGCCAAACGCCACCGGACAACTACTCGTGACTTAGAAGCCCCCACCAGAGACAGAAGTCCTCTGCGGACGTCGACGCGTTCCAGGAAGTCCCGAGCCTCCGGTGGATCGCCTGACCACAAAAAATGGCTCAGCCACTCACGCGCCACCGGCTCCCGCGCCTGCTAAAAGTAACCCTGCGATTGCGTGATCCTATAATATGTTGTGATTTTCCCCATGGATTTTGCTCTAAATATTTTACTTTTAACGTTCAATGTGTCTGCAGTCCACAAAAACAGGCTGATCGGAATTGGCTTTCGCGTGCTAAGTGCACTAAATTTTGCTGTTCGTGCAACAAACAAAATGTTTTGAAGCTTTCTGATGTACTCAATTTCAAGCGCGCGTGTAATAGTGATATTTTCTTTTCGTACGCCAGCACGCGTTCGAGGGGCGTTCGAGTCATTATTTTTAACCGAGGTCTTTTACGTGACCATCATGTTTCCTTCGATGCCTTTGGACGCGGGCCGGCGTTCGGCTGCCCCTTTTTTTCGTTAAGAAGGAAGGAAGGAAGGAAAAACTTTATTTGCAAGGGTTTGGGAAAGGGGTCATGAGCTTGATGGGTGGGGCCCCAAGTCCAGGGCTCCACTGGCTGCCGCCGTCTGTCTGACGTGCCGCATAAGTGCAAGCTGCACCTCTGGGTCAGAGCTGGCGAGCTGTGCCTCCCATTGCTCGAAAGTATTACAAAGCTTGTACTGACCTAAAAAGGTATCTAAATTTGGTGGTCGTTTTAGGCATCCCCACGAAACGTGGTAGAGCGATAGCGAGCCGCCACACCACGGACAAGCACGCCCATACAACGTTGGAAAAATTTTGTGTAACCTTTGAAGATTGGGAAATACTCCCGTTTGAATTCGGCGGAGGTCAATCGCATCCTCTCCTTCTAATGATTTGTGGGGGGCGCTGTATTTTTGTCGCATGCCCCGCTGGTTAGCAAGAATTTCGCGAGGGGCCATTCTGGATGAGTCATTATCCTCCTCGATAGCTTCCTCCTGGAGTGTTTCAAAGGATTGAATGTGCTGTCGAAGCTCTGCTCGGTTCGTGAGCCCTCGAGCACAAGCGTCAGCACTTTCGTTCCCCTCCAGGCCTGCGTGTCCTGGACATTAGATCAGTCTGTATTTGTTCGTCAGGCTCCCGTCTAAGAACTTGCTTATATTTTTCGGAAGGTGGCCTCTTAAAAAGAAACGGCACGCTTCCTGCGAGTCGGAAATGATAGTTGTCTGCGGTTCATCTCTTTGTTCCTGCGCTTTGATTGCAAGGGCAATGGCAAAGCATTCCGCCTTGGCGATCGAGGACGTGTACAGTGATGCACATGTCACCATGCAGATCTCGTTGCTAAGTACCGATGCAACTGACCGTTTAAAATTGTACCTTGAAGCGTCCACATACAATACATTTGATTTGTTTTTGAATGTTTTTCGGAGCCATCGCACTCTTTCCTCTCTGCACTTTCTGTTTGTTTTTACGTCCATATTCTTAGGCAGCGGTGAGATCGAGATTTTGCTGCGGACGGGATCCGGGATTTCTACAAGAACCTCGTCCATGTTTTGGGGGTATGGCGGAAAACCCACCCTAGAAAGTATCTCTCTCCCCGCTTCCGTTTGACTTAGACGATTTCTCTGCGCAGTCAGTACCGCTGTCTTTAGCTCAGAGTATGTATTATATATACCGAGGTCCAAAAGCTTTTGGGTTGGTGTGCTTACCGGTAGCCCTATGGCCACTTTGTAGGCGCCCCTAAATATAGCCTCGATGGTTTCTTCATCTGATTTGTTTAACACGTAGAAAGGTAGGCTATACGTAACCATACACAGTACAAGTGCCTGTACTAATCTAATTGTGTCTCCTTCCTTCATGCCCTGCTTGTGGTATGTTATTCTATGGATCATTCGTGCAACTTGTTTCGTGGCTGATTTTAATATGTTTATTGTATGATTCGCTCGTCCATTACTTTGAACCCAGTAACCCAGAATACGTGCGACGGTCACCTCACGTACTTTGACACCTTCAATGTTTATGTCAATGCTTCCGTTACTTTTGTATCTTTTTGCATGTACCCTGATAATTTCAGATTTTTCTGGGGCACAGCTGAGCCCGCTTGCCTTCGCAAAGTTTTCAACTGCTGTTGCAGCCTCTTGAAGTGTCTGCTCTTTGTTAGCTAGAGATCCACGCGTTGCCCATAGGGTGATATCATCCGCTTAGAGAGTGTATCCTAACTGCGGAACTCCATCTAGAGCTCGCGTGAGTCCTAACATGGCGATATTAAAGAGCAGGGGAGAGAGGATGGCTCCTTGAGGGGTACCTTTGTTTGGCATCTCAAAAGCGTCTGACGTGACTTGTGCTACGCTTATCGAAGCCCGCCTTTCTGTGAGGAATGCCTTGATGTAATTGTAGGTGTTTGTCCCACATCCCATGTTGTTTAATTCTGTTAGGATGGCCTTAAGCGAGATATTGTCGAATGCTCCTTTTAATCAAGGGCTAGTATTAGATGTTCTCCTCCTGTAGGTATATAGCTGAAAATTTCCTCTTGTAATAGGAGAAATGCGTCTTGAGTGGAGAGGCCGTTGCGGAAACCCAGCATAGTGGCTGGATTTTTTCGTTAAGAATAATATTTGTTGGCGTGTATGCCCCAGGGGCACCCGTGAACTCTAATGCGTTCTTCCTATCTCCAGATGCATTCCTTTTAAATTATCAACTATTGGTACTTTTAGGGGATTTCAATTGTGTCTTAGACTTACCCGCAAACGTTCGAGGCATGGGTCGCGGCCGGTCAAACTGGAATGACAGAGAACTCGGACGTCTAGTGCAGCAATTGACATTGACTGACATTCTTGAAAGTGTGCATGGCAACAATTATGCCTATACTTGGCGTCGATCTGCGTCGAGCAGCGGAATTGATCGCGTGTATGCATCCCCTGGTCTCAATACCTACGATCACGACACCGGGGTAATGTCATTGCCACCGATGCCAGTGTATGTTATCGACCATCACCCGGTTATGTTCTCTCTCCGCCTGCCAGTGGGGACGCCAACGATTCACATGCCACGGCATCTCGATTGCCGCGTCCTCTGGGACTCTCATTCTACGGAAAAATTGTCCCGAACGTTACGCGCATCGCTCATTGGGGCGGATATAGCTGATTGCGATCGCCTCAAGGAACAGTGACGCCATCACTTCAGTGCGTCAGGCAGAGGACTTCGCACCCGTATTTCCAAAGAAGCGTCATTGTTAATCCAGAAAATACGCATTGCCAACAGACGTGATCTCAGTCTTTCCCCTGTAATGCGGGCATGGCAACAGGAGCTCGTTGAACGGTACCAACGTATTATGCGCGCTTCATCACTCTGGGCTGCAGCTTGGCGCTGTAGACGTGCACCGTGTGCGCACCCGGAGGTGCTAAGGTATGCACGCAGAGCTCTGCTTCGTCCAGGTTCGCCCGCCCACCAGGCTCGCCAGCCCACACGCTGAACTCTACTGCGCCAGCTGCTGCGGGTACGCGCGAGTTTCAGGCATTCAGTGAACACTTTCAGTCAATGGCTCAATCTGTTGTTAGTGTCTGCTACGTAGGATCCGTATCTTCGCATACACTGCCAAAGGATTTACCTCATGATTCCAACATGTCACATGACGTTCTGCTATCACCGCCATCCGACGACGAAACAAAGGGCGCATTAGGCGCAATGAAAAAGAGATCGGCTTCAGGGCCTGACGTACTCCCAGCAGAGTTTTATGTACAGTTCTGGCCATATCATTGGTCCAACTATGTCACGCGTCATTTGCAAGTATTTCCGAGATATTACCTTTCAAACTCTTTTCACAAAGGCCGTATAACATTAGTTCCCAAGAAACACTCAATGTCCACGCGACCAGAAGATTGGTGCCCTATTACTCTGCATAATGTAGATTAGAAGCTCTTGGCCAACATCCTGGTGCGCCAAATCAGCCCATCTCACGCTCCCCACCGGCAGAGAAATACACACCCATATATGGTTAACGCGTGACATCATTCAATACACCCCTAGCCGATCTGCGTAAGGACAGTTGGTTTCCTTAGATCAGGAGAAAGCTTTTATTTCATAGAACATGGCTACATACTAAATGTTTTACATGCATTCTGATTCCCGGATAAGTTCATTGACCTCATCCACGCGATGCACACTAATTCAGAAAGTTCCCTTTACTTAGATTCCCGTGAGTGTCACGCATATAGAGTCACGCGTGGGGTGCGTCAAGGGTGACCCTTCTCCCCAGTGTTTATCCTTGCATTAGAACCTTTCTTAAAGGCCGTTGAACGTCACCCGCAGATTCGTGGCTTACCTCTACCCGGTAACACTCAAGTGAAGGTCACTGCATATGGACATGACATTACTCTATATGTACATAATGAACAATCGCTGCAGCATGCTCTTGATACTTTCCGTAATTTTGGCATTATCTCCGGTGCAAGGTTAAACTTTTCTAGAAGCCAGTATTTTTTCATGGGCAACCACACTGGTCGTATCGACTTCACGTCACCTTTGCAGTGGTCTCCCAAGATTGCAATAATCGGAGTTACTTTCACTGCATTTGGTGTACAGGATAGCATCTGGTCATCCGGTGTACAAACTCTTCAAAGTGATGTGAAAGCAGCCAGGTACTTCGAATTCCCTCTCTTGGAACGTCAATACTTGACACAAACATTGTACCTAGGGGAGGTTTGGTATTATTGCCATTCTGTAAAACTACTGCTCCACGTCTGCAGGAACGTGCAAAGCTGCATCAGTTCAATTTTATGTTCTGGTGGCACTAAATTGCTATCGCCTCCTGCGTTGGCTCAACCACGAAATGAAGGTGGATTTGCATTCCCCGACAATTCCGTCACGGCTTCCATCTTGTGCTTCCGTACTTTATTGCTAATAGTAAGCAGTGGGAGACGCGGAATGGGAGGCTGCGTTTGTACGGCTCCTGTGGACGCGCAACTAAATCTCTGTTTCTAGAGTTTGTTTCTTCAAGTGTTCATGAACTGTTGCTCGCATCGGTTCCGAGAAGTCATCACGATCCTACCGATACCATATTTGACCACAGTGAGTGAGTTTTTGTCAAGTTAGGAACTATTTCTTTTCCTGTGGAGCGGTGCCCTCTTTAACCCTAACGAGCGGCTTTGGAGACCGCGCTTTTGCTGGGCTTGTTCTCGCCTGCGGCCGCCCCTTCAGAGGCCCGGTGCGCGGAATTATTTGCTCACGATGGAGTATGAAGTGCACGGAGAGGGTATTTCAGAAGACGAGTTTACTCAAGATAAAGGTTGGCAGTCCGCAGGGTCCAGAAGAGCTGGCACCAAAGCACGTACTGCGGACTCTAAGGCGCTATCGTCGCAGCCGGGCGCACGCCGCGGCAAATCGAGTGGCGCTGCACTGAAGTCCAAAGTAATACGGGCGGGAAAGATGCCCTCCATTTCTCAAGATGACATCAAGATTGTGATCCAGCCGAAAGGTGGACTCAATATCTCAAAAATTGGCGCAGCTACGGTGGCAGACGCAATACTAGGTGCCGCTGGCATAAGCCAGGAAGATTTGTGCCAGGATACTCTATGCCCGAATCTGCAGCAAAATATTATGGTTGCCAGTACTCCCAAGCGCGAAAACGCAGACCGATACGTTCGGATGAAGCAAATACTCATTTCGGGCAAGGTGCATGAGCTAAGTGCCTATGAGACTGCCCCACACTCCACTTGCAAAGGGGTGATTCGCAACGTCCCACTTCAAGACGGCCCTGACGTCATCGATGCGAAGATCGTCAACACAAATAATCCGCTCGCCTTAGCAGCCAAGAGAATAGCCCAAACTGGCACGGTCATCATCGCTTTCGACGGGTATCGTGTACCGAACTTTGTCAGGTATGGACCAGTGCTGATGCAGTGCTCACTCTACCGCAAGCAAATCGACGTGTGTTATGCATGCGGCCGTCTTGGTCATCGCGCTGACGTGTGCCCCACTCCCGGTGACACGATTTGCCGAGGCTGTGGTGCCGCAAGGCCCCACAAGCATTGTGTGTGTACTCCCAAGTGCATGCTCTGTGGCGGCCAGCATCTCACGACTAGCAAAGACTGTGCTCAAAGGTTCAAGATCCCGTACATTGTGCGCCGTCGTCGCAGTGAGCGTGCCAGAATGGCTGGTGCTGCGTCACCGTCCCCGCAACGTCACCTCGACACTGCGGACGAGTTCTAGTCTTCGTCACCCACCACGGATGCTCAGCGCAGAGGACGCCCCCGTTCCAGGGGACGCTCGGGAGGCCGCTTCGGATCCAGGCGCCGTGGTGCCTCCAAGGAATGTTCCGGCTCGCGCTCCAGGTCGACAGAACGTGCCCAGGGAAGTTCCACTTCTCAGCCTCGCTCCAGCTCAAGGCCGGGGCACGTTTCGTCGGGGTCGACCAGGTCCTGCTCCCGCACGCCCACCACCTCTAACAGCAAGAAGCCGACGCTCTCCTGGGCCGACAAGGCCCGAGGAAGACGTGAGTCTCCCAGAGGCGACGAATAAAATCGCGGTTCTCTCCACGCGAGTGAGCTCGACGAGATGCGACGAGCTAACGAGCAGCTGAGGAAAGAAAACGCGCAGCTTAAGCAAGAAATGAGCCGGCTAGCAGCGGAGATGGCGGAGATTAGAAAGCTCGCGTCCTCGCCCCCTTCGGCGCAGCCCGCCCCAACCCCGGTCGCCATGGATACGTCTGAGGCACTTCACAGGCCTAGCGGAACCAAGCACCGAGCGGTTGAGAACACACAAGAAGAAGAGGCGGTAAACTTACTGTCGGAGCTCAAGGTTTCCTTTGTGATCATGCAGGCTACCTTAGCGAAAACTCAAGAAGTCGTGGCGCACCCCAAGATGGGATTAGGAGCACTGAGTGAACGCATAAGTAAGTTATAAGAGGTCGATGCCAGGAGAGACCCAAGTCCGACTCCTTTGCAGGTCCCAGCACAACGCAATGTACTAGCGCCACCGACTGAGGGCGATATCCTCCAGGCCGCTATAGCTGCTCAAGCATCCCCTCAGTCTAAACATGGATAGTGTGGACGAAAACTTCCGAATCTGGCAATGGAACTGTGGCGGGTTTACTCACAAAAAGTCCATTCTACAGCAATATTTAGGAACTCTCGATGTTAAGCCCCAAATCATCGCTGTTCAGGAAGTTGCATCTGGCACCACCATCAAACTCCCGGGTTACCTTGTAGCGTCATCACATTCAGGAGGTGCCACACTTATCAGCAAAAGGCACAATTACCTATCGCGTGACCTCGGTGCAGTTTCCGATGGCATTGAGTACGTAATGACTGGAATTTCAATGAACTCACTCAAGAAGGGTCTTCGAAGAAATAGCCTTTTTATTCTCAACGTATACTGCAGTCCCAGCTATCGCAGGGCGAGAGCCAACTCTCTCTTCAAAAGGGCTGTGAGCATGGCCAGTAGTTACCCCCTTTTAGTTGTAGGGGATTTCAACGCCCCACACAATGTGTGGGGATACATGTATGATACCCCCAAGGGACGCGAGCTATGGCAGACTGCGACAGAAGCTGACTTGACGCTTATCACTGACAAAAATTTGCCCACTAGGAGAGGTAACTCCACATATCGGGATACCACCCCGGACCTGACTTTTGTGAAGAATATAGTTGGGGTCAAGTGGGTCAACATGGCTCTAGATCTCGGAAGTGACCACTACGTCATCGAGGTGTCCTTCGTGATTGCCCGCTTTAGGAAGAAAAAATTCAAGGTGGTCGACTGGGACGTTTTTCGCGAAGTCAGAGCTGAGAGAGCACCGACGGTTGGGACAGACTTTGAAAGATGGTACAAAGGAATCAGAGATGACGCCACGGCAGAGACCACCAAGGAGGTCGTCACTGACCTCGATGTTGAAAACATGGACAGCAGGTTGGCACACCTATTAGAAGCCAAGCAAGCCCTACTAACGAGGTGGAAGGGACAGAAGCATAACAGGAGGCTCCGCAAGAAGGTTTCCGAGGTTAAGAGGGCGATCGAGGAGCACTGCAAAACCTTGTGTCAACAACAATGGCATGAGCTCTGCGAAAGCATCGAGGGTCAGCTCAGATCTGGGAAGATCTGGGGTCTTTTCAAACACCTTCTCGATCTGGGCAGCACCAGGTCCAGCCAGAGGCGATCCCTCGCGCGAGCCATCCATCTTGCTACTGACTCTACCCCGGACGAATTGGTTGTCAACAAGCTTATAGACAAGTATCTGCGAGTCGCGGATAGCTCTGCACCCACACAGTTTCCGGACTACGCGGGGTGCGACGTGCCGGAGTTTGACCAGGACTATACTGTGCCCGAGATACGGCAGGCTCTCTTTTCCCTCAATGGCAAATCCGCCCCTGCCCCGATGGCACAACCAATAAGATGCTCAAGAACCTTGATGATGGCTCCATCGAATTCCTTACGGAAAAGATTAATGAGGTGTGGTGCAGTGGGGAGGTCCCCGCACAATGGAAGACGGCCTACACAGTTCTAATCCCGAAACCTGGTAAAGCACCAAGAATAGATAATCTAAGAACGATTTCCTTAACTTCCTGTGTCGCTAAGGTCTGAGAGCACGCCCTTCTGAACCGACTCAAGGTGCACCTCAAAACCAATGACAATAGCACCCACAATATGATTGGTTTCAGAGCTGGTCTCTCGACACAGGATGCCATGAAGCTGATAAAGCATCAGATCATTGACCGGAGCACAGGAGATACCAGAGCCATCCTTGGATTAGACCTAGAGAAGGCTTTTGACAACGTTTCTCACGAATTCATTCTCCAGTCTCTCGCCAGCCTAGGGCTAGGGAAGACGGTCTACGACTTCGTGAGATCCTTTCTTTACCAGAGAACTACCAAGCTCAAGATAGAAGGGTACTTCTCCCGAGAGATCAACCTCGGTTCACACGGCACGCCTCAGGGCTCAGTTATTTCACCAACACCATTTAACATCGTGATGATTGGGCTCTCCAAGGAACTCGCGAAGATTCAAGGAATCAATCATACCATCTACGCAGATGATATAACCATCTGGTGCACCGGTGGGAGCGATGGTCAAGTGGAGGAAGTCATGCAGCACGCAATCGACGTGACCGAACGTTTCCTCCGTCCAACCGGTCTCAGGTGCTCCCCTATCGAAATCTGAACTTCTGCTCTACAAGAAAATACCCCAAGGTGGTGGCCACCGTGACTGGAAACCTGCGTCTCAAAGTGAAATACGGCTTTTCACTGGTGACGGGTCCCCAGTACCCAGAGTGGATTCGCTCCGAATATTGGGAATGTATATCGAGTCGAACGGCGCTAACGGAGCTGCACTCAGACAGATCACTACCAAGACGGAAAGTGCTCTCGGCCTCATCCGGAGAATCACCAACAGACACCGGGGAATCAAGGAAGACAATCTTATACGCATTATACATGCGTTTGTGCTCTGGCACCTTTCGTACTCAGTGGCCATGTATAATTGGCATGTTGCAGAGAGAAGTAAGCTCAATTCCCTCATAAGAAAAGTCTTCAAGCTCGCGCTCGGCTTGCCTGTAAGCACTCGCACTGAAAACCTTTTCAAGCTCGGTGTTCAATACACTCGAACAATCGAGGATCAAGAGCGCTCACAGCTGCTCAGGCTTTCCGGAACCAAATCGGGCCGCAAGATAGTCGATGATTTGGGCCTCAACTCTATTGACCAGTTCCCCGATTCTATGCAGATTCCCAGAAACATCAGGTCTCAACTGCACATCGCACCCATTCCCCGCAATATGCACCAAGCGCACAACGTCGGTCGACGTACGGCCAGGGGTAAAGCTCTGCTCGAGCACGTCCGTAGCAACCCCACTGATGCAAGCTTTGTGGATGCTGCGCCATATGTCCAACAAAAGGCATTCGCTGTTTCCATCGTCGACTCAACTTCCAGGCTCACTTGCTCCGCCACAGTACGCACATCAAAGCCCGTGATAGCCGAACAGGTTGCAATCGTGCTGGCTATGCTAGATAGTCACAGAGAGTCAACATACAGCGACTCCAAGGCGGCTATCAAAGTCTACGAAACCGGTATGGTAGCCTCTCAGGCCCTCCGCATTCTCCAAAGCGTCAAGAGTATCACGCCCCATTCTCTCACTTGGTTTCCCGCTCACCTGGGGTCGATTGAGGGCTCTACCTCTAACCCGAACGAGGGCGCACACGAGCCCGCGCGAGGGCCTACTGACCACGCCGCCTCCACAGTCCCTCTGCCTCGCTGGGAACCCTTACTTACGTTCAACGAAATAGCAAAGCACTTCTATCTGTCAAAAAGGGTATTCCCTCTCCCACACCCGGCCTTATGCAGGGCGCAAGCAGTCACCCTAAGACTATTGCAAGCCAGTGCATATCCTAATCCTGCGGTTCTTCATGCCATCTACCCTGAACGGTATCCAAGTGCGGATTGCCCCGCTTGTGGACTGTTAGCCACATTCAATCATGTGTTGTGGGAATGTGAAGCCATCGGCCCCGCCCTCAGCGAGGACAGGTGGGCTGCGCTCTCATGCAGCCCCGAACTTAAGGATCAAACCCTGGCCGTCCAGAGTGCCCGTGAACGGGCCGCCAAGCTCGGCTTGACGGTCCCAAGGTGGGATTAGCCGGGTGGCGCGGGGTCTCCCATGCGTCTTCTCAGGACAAAAATAGTTTTAATCAATCAATCAATAGTAAGCAGTAATGGTACACCCGCTCAGACACTGACTCGCTACCATCCGGGGCCATCACTATGTGTCTTCCTGCCAGCTAGCCAATTGGGACAAGGTCCTCAATAATTTGTATTACTACTTTTGCATCGAGCCCTTGTGCTATTTTACCGAAGTTTGGAAGCTACGTACCCAGAGATAGATGTGCCCAATTCTACAGTGGTGGACACAATGACCGCCCTTTTACGGCCCTTGATGTCCTAGTATCGTCAATCTGTAATGAACTGCGCTTGGACACCAATAACTGCCGCAGTGTTGCCAGGGCATTTAAGAGACTTTGTCTGGAGGTTGCGCTTGGGCATGCTCCCCACGCGAGTTCGGTTGCAGCGATGGCAGGTGGTTTGCACTTCCACTTGCCCCAGCTGCGTCATGGTAGAGACTAATCGACATGCGACGATTGAATGTGTGGTCTCCCGCCTTTTTTGGCGTGCGGTTAATGCTGGTTTTCGGGGACAAGGTGTGCGAACTTTCGTGTCCAACGGCCGATTTCCGCGTGGCCGCTTTACCGCTCTGTTAATAGATGTGCGGCTGTTCAGCCTTTGGAGAAACCAATGTGAGACGTAGCTGCCAAACGCCGCCGGCATGATTGTGGTCGATACTGGGGATAATGAGACGAAAGATCTACGCGTTCCTCTCTGAGGAGCTTTTCTTTATCGGGGAGCACGAGTTCCTGCGGCATTGGTCGTGCCCTTTCGTCAAGGTGGAACACGAAAGGGACAACACATTTTTCGACCGACTTGGTGCTAAGCAGCGCCTGTTGAGTATATATGATTTCATTTGTTAAAAATTGTGCTTCATTACATCTATTGTATCGTTGTACCATTGTATCATGATAGATATCGCATTTAGTTCGTATGTACATGTATGCCAACATTGTCAGGTACATTAGAGCAAATGTCTTCAATGTAACTTAGTGGTTTTGTAGTGATACATAAATCTGCCAAAGTGTATGCGCCCTGTTACTGGAATGGTATGAAGCCTTTGTGTTTTGTACATACTGTAAATAATTATTTTCTATACAGCTCATGGCGTAATTTATGTCGACACCACCTCATGAAATGTGAGGGCCACGGGACGGCTTTTTGCTCTCCCTGAATAGAGTGCCAAGTACTCTAATGCGTTCACTTTTTCTGAACAGTTTGTGAAGGTTCCGGCCTCATCAAGTGTGAGACCCATGAGACAGTTTTATGCACTTTCATAGTAGAGTACCTTGTGCTATAAGTGTTACCCATTCCTAAACACAATATACCGTAAATTGTAAGCACATTTAGGGGCGAAGCTCTTCAAGCCATGGGTCGTGCGTTTCCGATGTATGTAGTAGTAGTAGGTAGCCACCTCTTGTTTAGTCCTTGAAATCTTTTGGATGGTGGTACTTAGAGTGTTCGCTAGATGGACGAACGGACGGACAGACGTACATGCAGACGGACGGATGGGTGGACGAATGGATGGACAGACAGACAGACAGACAGACGGACGGGAGGACGGACGGGGCCGGTGGATGATTCACGGTTTGCCAATAAAATTCTCCGAAGCTTAGCCCCACTCATCATCAACTCCATAGATAAGCTGCGATTTTTTTCATCCGCGCTTATTGAAAAATACACGAAACGTATTCGGTATATCTAAATTTCTCTAGTAGATTCAAGCACCGAATTGAATACACCGCTATTCAAATCGTTATTTAAATATTTCTAATATTGTCCCGCCACTAGGGTCTATACGAGAGCCTGCGACTGATGATTTGTATTCACGCGCCTTTTGCTATACGGCATTGCGTAGGATGTGCTGCCACGTCTTGCAAGACGCATGAAATGCTTATATAAATACTGAGCATGAATTCCGAGATTTTAAACTTGGTCCCTATACGCTACTGCGCAGGTTGTGCTGCCGCCTCGCGCAAGCCGCAAGAAATGTTTGGAAACTGAGCATGGCCTCCGAGACAAAAACATAGCTTCTGAGGGCGCAAGGCATGTTTAGAAAAAGTCGTCGCATGCCCGCCATCGGGGAGGCCATAATGCTGAGATTCGGTCCCTGGCACGCGATGTCGTTGCTGTTCGCCGTTATTCTACCTCACCAGAACGGATAGTTCCCTTGAACTTGTGTGGTGCTTAACAGGTTGCCTCTGTCACGATTGGGCGTAATTATGAAGTTCAAGATTACTCACTACGCTGCGTGCGCTCGGTAATACTGCACTGCCCCCTCTTCCTTTTCTTCCTCGGGCAGCACGAGTTTCTACGGCATTGGTCGTGCCCTTTCGTCAAGCTGCAACACGAAAGGTACAACTGATTTTTCGACTGACTTGGTGCTAAGCAGCGCCCGTTGAGTTGTTATATTTGATTTCATTTATTAAAAATTGTGTTTCTTTGCATATATTGTCGCTCTTGTCGCATTGATCTCTCGTCGCTGAGAAATGCGAAACATTTCTAAGCAAACTTCGGTGACTGAGCGTATCTATCTATCTATCTATCTATCTATCTATCCACCTACGAGATTTGGCTTCCTTGGCCGTTTGGATAATTGTATCGATACCAAACTTGGTATGACATAACATGACCGTACGGGGAACATAATTGACCAGTCATAACATAAAAATCGTGAAATGTATGTCATTAATGTCATGATTTACACTTCATGGTCTTGCTGCTTTTGCGGTGGTTTCGTTCACATGACATGTTGCAAAACTGGTATGGTATGACATGATTGCATCGTGAACACAAGCGCCGGACCCTAACATGAAAATCATGACATGTGCATCATGTAACAACAGGAATACATGCTGCGCTCATGATGCACTCTCGGCCATTTCGCTAGCGTCACATATACCAAATTTGTTATTACGGTACGTCAATGGATGACGAAAGTATCTGACTGGTGCAAACATGATAATCATAGGATGCGTGTCATGTAACAATGTGACTACATGCCACGCTCATAATGCGCTAGCGGCCGTTACGCTAGCTTCACTTATACGAAAGTTGGTATTACCAGACGTGAATGGATGAAGAAGGTATGAGCCTGGTGCAAACATGATAAACATGAGATGCATGTTATGTAACAGCATGACTACGTGCTACGCTCATGATGCGCTCTCGGCCATTTCGCTAGCGTCACATATACCGAATTTGTTATTATGGTACGTCAATAGATGAAGAAGGTATGAGCCTGGTGCAAACATGATAAACAAGATATGCGTGTCGTGTAACAAATGACTGCATGCTACGCTCATGATGCGCTCGCGGCCGTTTTGCTAGCTTCACATGAACCGAATTCGGTATGACGCGACGGGAACGGACGACATAGATAAATGTCACATCCAAACGTGATAAAGACGACATGTGTGTCATGTAATAACATGACTACATGCCACACTGATGTTGCACTCGCAGCCCTTTCGCTAGCTTCACATATGCCAAAAGTCGTATTACGTGACGCTAATGGATGATGAAGGTATGTGACTGGTGAAAGCATAATAATGATGAGATGCGTGTCATGTGAGAACATCAATAACAGCCACAGTCAAGGCACCAATACACCTCGACGTCGGCGTCGCCCCGCCAGACGGCGGTCCTGCCATATACTCACAGGCGCGCGATGCGTTGCTTTGACGAATGCGCGTGTCAGCGCGTCCGGCGTCCCTCCGTCTCGAAAACAGACAGACCCAGTGCTGCCTGGATAACGCATTGGCGCCAAATGCAGCATGTCGCGTTTCGCACCGGTTGCCGTCGGGCTGCGACGACGGACGTTGGTCGCGCCGGTCGCACTTGGCGTCAGATTAGAGTGCTCGCGTTTTGCTAACGTAGCGTGGCTGTGCCCAGCGTGCGTGCACGTCAACGTTACATTGGAGTATATTGTCCCTTTATGATGCACTCGAGGCTGTTTCGCTAGCTTCACACGTACCAAATTTGGTGTTACGTGACGTAAGTGGATAACGAAGGTGTATGACTGGTGGAAACTTGATAATCATGAGACGCGTGTCATGTAAGAACATGACAACATACCACGCTCATAGCATGCTCGCGGCCGTTTCGCTATTACGCATGTACTAAATTTGGCATCATGTGACGTGAATAAATGACTAAGGTAAATCACACATCCAAACATGATAATCATGACATGGAAGACATTTATGGTATCATTTACATTCCGCTCTTAACGTTGTGGTGATTGAAAAGTGTCATATCAACCTTCGACATTAGTGCTTTGCATATCATCGATTCCCGCTGTACGTGGGATCTGCCAATTTTCTTTAGAGCTGAGGCACCCGAAGGCCGCATGATTTCCCTCCATCCATTAACCGCCACCCTGTGTCTACAGAATATGTAGAAAATGAAACAGCTATGAACACGATGGTTTTCAAAAGGTTCTTAACCGGAACAAGCAAAATAAAATGGCACGAAACCGCCAAAACTTTGAAATTTAGCCACCTATCAATCAAAGCTAAGACAAAATGAAAGATTATCAAAAATAAATTGATAGGCTGTTAACCAGAATAAAATAGCATGTCCACGATTTATGATACAATGCACACAGCTTTATTTTTCCGTTATTGTGTTTACATATTGTTAAGCTAAGTAATGGAGACTCCAGCAGTAGGCGCTACACTTGAGCGATCTTCTCTGGTTGCGCACGGGACGGCTTTATGCTCTCTCATAGGAGAGTACCTGGTACGCAAAAATCTTAACCAATTTTATAAACACACACAGACTTGACATGACCCATCAAGTATGAGGCCCATAGGATGGCGATATGCTCTCCCATAATAGAATACCAAGCACTCTGAATTGTTTACCACTTTTTTAAGCACGAAGACACAAATAAAAAAAAACAAGAGTACATAAGAGACCATCAGGCATTACTAAGATACATTCAATGACTAACACAGCGTATAGCAGAAGCCTTATCATCGGTATTCACTTTTCAAAAATTTAGATAAGCGCGGATATTTTTTGTGTTTTGTTGCCTTACTTTAGGGTATGTTTGCACAAGAAATTTTGGGAAATAAGTTTTTAATTTGGGATTGTGCCAGAAAGAGATGCCATTGTGACTTGCTAATAACATTATTTGATCTCACTCGGTGAGTGTTGCGCAGCTGGCCATATATGTGTATCGAACTTATTGGATCATTTAGGCCACGAACAGGCGTGCGGCGTTGGCCCCAGTGTCAGGACGGCTGCTGCCTATATCTTGCAAAAAGTCGGAGGCCTGGCCGCGACTGCTCCCGGGTTGGCCACTGGGCGTAGCTGCTGCCCGAAATGGTCCGGACGGGCACCTTCTTGCATGACCACTGCCCGCATGTCCTACATAGAAACAGCCATGAGAAAGTGTGCCAAAACGCACTTGGCTGGCTCTCGGCATTGCCTAATGGCCCGACCCAACGTATCGTCGCAGCGCGTCAGCGCGAGGTCTTTTGACGCGGCACCGTGCCCTCTCCCTACAGAGAGAGTGCGCGCGTGGCTACGTGAAACCACGCTCTCTTTCTCTCTATATGGGAGAGGGCTCAACGCTGCGTCAAAAAAATACGCGTCGGCGCGCTGCGACGGATACGTGAGGTCAAGCCTTTACACATTTTAAATTTTTTTTTCATACTCTCGACGCCGGGCACGACGGTGCCAGCTGTTGCCCCTCTCCTCGCACTCTCTTAGCAATTACGTGATGACACAACGGCTGCGCGTAACCATCGGCCTGTCTAGAAATTCCAACACGTCGTGCATACCGAAGTTTGTTTGCGTAGCAATGGTCTGTGCCGATTCCACTGGAAGAGTCAGCAACACACACACACACACACAGCACACACACAGCACACACAACACACACACACACAAACACACATGCACGCACGCACGCGCGCACGCACACACACACACACACACACACACACAAGACATGGTCGAGTCGGTCGAATTGCCACAGCGCCGAGCGAACTTATAGATTAACAAAGTATCTTTTAAGTGTTAGGTGTTATTAAATGCGTTCAAAGAAAGGTTGGTGTCCACGTAATCCACTGGCTACTCCCTTTTTTACGTAACAACCTGCATCAAGGTTTTACTAATAAGCATAAAGCAATTTAAAATTTACGCCCGAAAATGCCCGTTCACAACAGCGACGTTCACACTT
Organism: Rhipicephalus microplus; assembly: GCF_043290135.1. Classification (NCBI taxonomy): domain Eukaryota; kingdom Metazoa; phylum Arthropoda; class Arachnida; order Ixodida; family Ixodidae; genus Rhipicephalus; species Rhipicephalus microplus. The sequence continues at coordinate 40,302,639 of NC_134709.1, read as the reverse complement.
CCATTCACACGTCAAGAGTGGTCGCACGCGACCGGCAATTTTTGCACACAGAAAACGCCCACGCTTTACCAGAGAATTCGTCAAGGTGATCACAAAGGGTCACTGAGCACATTCCCAATATTTAAATACAGCTGCCATGAAACACGAGAAACACACGGAAACACGTGATACATGCAACCAGATTCACCAGGCAATAATTATCAATGAATCAGTATCTGCTATTCGATATTCCCGATTCCTCATAAAAAAGTACTATAGTGCATGCGCCAGAATATTTCGAAAGGCTTCGGATGACCACGGGCCCAAGATTTTCGTAATTAGCAATGGGTAAATAACTAACCAACCTATCAAAAATCCTTATGAAGAACTTGACTTCCTGCACGTGTTCATTGATGCGTACTGGAGCCATTGTACAGGGCAAAGAGAGAGGCATAGCAGAAGACCATCATTTTGTATTCTCTGTCTTCCCTTCCTTTCTGCATGCTGACCTGCCTTGAAACTGCGCCAGACGCTTCCAGTGCTCACCTAGCGCTGGATAGCTAACCGGAAGCTTTTTTGGTTAACCACTTCGCCGTCTGCCTCCTTCCTTCGTTTAACTCATTTTTTAGCTCTGCTATAAAAATTGGTACGAAGACTCCTTTACCCTGACAGAGGCAGTGCCATGGAACCAGGAGGAAGAACAGTAGGACAGAAGGCAGGGAAGTTCATCAGGCATATGCCTGGTTTGTTACCCTACACTATGGCAAAGGGGAGTATAAAGATTATATAGAGGGGGAAAAGACGAGAAACAGATGAGAATATTGTCACCATACACTATGGCAAAGGGGAGTATATAAAGATAATATAGAGAGGAAAGAGAAAAGAAACAGATGAGAACTTTATCACTAAATAGACTGACGCGAATGCAGTGATGGCACTATAAAAAAGTCAAAGGCGTTGACACGGGGATGTAGTCCTCAGAAAACGTGAGAAGGTTTTGACTGCCCCGTGAGCCGAAAAAAGACGAGGACAGTGCTCCAGCAAAATCTGCATACGGTCGTCCAACAGTCACAACGCGTCAGAAAGTTTTCATCTCTCAGAAGCCAATTAAGGTTAACGACATAGCGAATAACCGATGTGTTCTTCGGTGTCGCAGACCACGCATCTCACGCTGCCGGTCACTCCAGTTAGAGTGCCATGGAACATACACTGCTCCGTGCATAGAGAAGCAGCGAGGCCTAATTACCCTTTGGGCCCCGAAGAAATTGTGGATGTAGCACACCCAGCAGAAGATCAGCAGCACGATCACGCCCGCCACGACTATGATCAACTCGGCCAGATCTGTGGCAGCCTCTTCCGCTTCCGTCATGCATCCCGCCATAGCGTTCCTCCTCGGTGCTGCGAATGAAATGTGACGAGGGTGGCGTGAGGAGGTGATGGCGTGTGACGTGCGGTAGAACCTTGGGAGTAAAGTACTTCGCGAGTAAAGTATGCTTGTATATAGTAGCTCTTTATAATACTGCAGACCTCATATAGAGTTTGTACGTGCTGCCGACTGCTTTATTACTTCGAATACGAGGCTCATACTTTGCAGGGTTGAGAAGCCTGTAAGAAGGAGCTGTGTGTCGGGTGCGGTGTTTCGTCAATAGGACTTGTCTTTTTCAAGGTTGTAGCCTCGAAAAAGACGAGAACACATCTGCTGTTTGCGAAATGCTCATCGCAAGCTTCCAAGCTTCTCCTTCTACTTTACAGGGTTGTTATGCGAGTCAAACGAGCACAATTGAACAATTAAGAATGTGCAATTTAAATAATAGAAAATGACGACAATTTATGCGGCATTCGTCATTTACATGCTCATTTGAAGACAGAGAGAAAGACAACGTATATGTAGGTAGGCTAACTAGGTTGAACACACTTTGCTACCCTACGTGGGGAAGAGTGAATGAGAAAAAGAATGGAGGCCCCCGTTCACTGCCCACAACCAGGCAGTCACAATTAACGGAGAATTATTTGAACCGGGTTGCTCCACAGTTGTCTTAATGTACACAGGATTCCGAAATGTTCAAAAAAGCCTTCTAAGGAGTGGTACCAAGGTATTCAAATGAGGAATATAAGCAATCGTTTCCAAATTAACTGAAACTTTAGAACTCAGCGATGGACTTTGCACAGTCAAAGAATCAAACATGAATGGCGGGGTTTTCTCGAAGCGTGAACACTCACCTGTCTCTCGCACAATGCTGGCGCCTCTCTCGTCGTGCACAATGAGGTGTCTCTGACTACCACGTCGCGTCGACTTCCGGACGAAACTGAGCGCGATCGCAAAGAAAGTACCAGGCCACCGAACAGACCAACGCTCTTCACACAAATGTAAACGGAGAACGCGCGCGCGCATATCGAAGCTGACGGATGTATAGAAACCAGAAACCCTGCAGCTGGGGCGTTCGTGCCAGCCACAGCAAGGCGCGGCCGGCGCACAGCGCCTCGTCTTCCTGCCGACAGGTATTGGGGAGCTTTCCACGCTCTACTGTGCTTGTCTCCGAGCTGCCGTGAAAGAGGATGAGGAGGAGGAAGAAGAAGGAAAGCCAGGGAGATCCATGAGACGCACGTTCGGTTTGTTATCCTACGCTGGGGGAAAGGGAACGAGAGATGAAAAGGTAGAGAGATAGAAAGAAGGTAACATGAATAAGAAAAAAAGACACACGAGCTTCAGTGAAGAAAAAGACCGTAAGTTTAAGAGCTTGTTTTTTTTTGTTAGACACGTTGCTAGTGAGCACTGAGAGAAATTAATGCCAAGAGAAGTATTGGGGATGTTACTAAAAGTTCCTGTAATATAAATGAGAAGAACTAAAAGTAGACGAAAAGACAAATTGCCAACGGCCGGATCCAAACCTGAGACCTTCGATTTACGCACCTACACCCTATAAAGTGGACGGACAGATTACCACCACCGTAGCTCAGTGGTGCAGCATCGAACTCGTTATTCAAAGGTCGCATGTTCGGATCCCTCTGATGGCGAGGTATCTGTTTGTCCACTTTTGTTTCTTCACATTTACGTTACAGTCACTTGTGGTAACATCCCCAATACTTCTCTTGGCATCATTGTCTGTTATTACTCGTGAAAAGCGTGAGCTTGCAGGGATACTGAAAAAAAACTTTTGCCGCCAATATTTTCAGGCAACTCGATAGATTGGATCCTGAAATCGATTTTGACAACCTTCATTCCAAGCAGAAACTACGAAGAAATAATGCATCTATGGCGTTTTTCGCAAATGGTCGCGTTTATAGTGGCCGCGCCATGAACATGAGAAAGTGACTCTTGGTGACGTCAGACTCACCTGACGCTGTCAAGCCAACAATGCCAGCCACGCCCGCCTCTCACGACTTGCTCATCTTCCACTTTGGGTCCCAGAGCCGGGATGAAAAACAACAGCAGCAAACAATGCTTCCGGCCGAGGCCAAGTATCATCGCTTTTGGGAAAGGAAAAAAATGGGATAAGAAGTGGAGAAGAGGAAGAGGAAGGCAAGAACACGTGCATCCTGCATGTGCCTCGGCAAGTTTGACGTCACAGCTCATGCTCGCGAGCAGCCGCCGCTAGAGTTACTGTACATGTTACCTCTAGGTGACTCCCGTAAGGAAGAAGCACAGTAACTCTAGCCACCGCGCGCTGACAATCTATAAAAAATACAACGAACTATTCGAAGATACGAGAAATAAACTCCATTTATCTGAACTGCGGCATCTGTCGAGTCGAATCTCCAAGTTTCGTCATTTTTTTTTTCAATTTAATGCGAGGCATTTCTTAGCGAACTTCGGTGACTTTGAGTGTATCTATCTATCTATCTATCTATCTATCTATCTATCTATCTGGCTGCCTACGACTTTTAGCTGTCCTGGTTGTTTAGATAATGGTATCAAAACCAAACTCTACAAGGCAATAAATGAGTCTATGAAAAACATATTTGAGAATTCATAACATGAAAATCATGATATGAATGTCATGAATATCACGATTTTCATTTCATGGTCTTGCAGCTCCTGCGGTGGTTTCGTTCACATGCCATGTTGCAAAACTGGCATGGCATGATATGATTGCATGCTGAGCACAAGAGAGCGACCCTAACATGAAAATCATGACATGCATGTCATGTAAAAGCACGACTACATGCCATGCTCATCATGAGCTCGCGGCTGTTTCGCTAGCGTCACATATACCAAATTTGGTAATACAGTATGTGAATAGATGACGAAGGTATGTGACTGGTACAAACGAGATAATCATGAGATGCATGTCATGTAACAACATGACTGCATGCCATGCTAATGATGCGCTGGCGGCCGTTTCGCTCGCTTCACTTATACCAAATTTGGTATTACGGGACGTCAATGGGTAATGAAGGTATGATACTGGTGCAAACTTGATAAACTTGAGATGCGTGTCTTGTAACAACATCACTACATGCTACGCTCATTATGCCCTCGCGGTCGTTTCCCTAGCTTCACATGTACAAAACTCGGTATTACGTGACATCAATGAATAGCAAAAGTATATGACTGGTGCAAACATGATAATCATGAGATTCATGTCTTGTGAGAAAATGACTACATGCCACATTCAAGGCGCCAAAACATATCGACGGAGCGTGGTGCGCATGCGCACTGGCGTTTATTTTTTCGCGCCATGCCAGCGTTGCCACGCCATGCGACGGTCCCGCTATATACTAGCAGGTGCGCGCCCCGCTGAGTGGCTTTGACGCATGCGCGTTTCACCACGTCCGGCACCCCTTTATCACGAAAAAAGGGAGACGCAGCGTTGTATGCGTAACGCGTCGGCGCGAAATAGAGCATGCCGCAATTCGCACCGGTTGCCGTCGGGCAGCGCTGACGGACGCTGGTCGCGCCTATCGTGCCTGGCGTCATACTATAGAGTGCTCGCGTTTTGTTCACGTAGCGTCGCTGTGTCCAGCGTGCGTGCGCGTCACCGCTTCATGGGAGTACATTGGACCCTTCATGGTGCACTCACGGCCGTTGTGCTACCTCCACATATAAAAAATTTTGATGTGAAGTGACGTCAATGGATGAAGAAAGTATTTGACTGGTGCAACCAGGATAATCCTGACAAGCGTGTCATGTAAGAACATGACAATGTACCATGTTAATAGAGTGTGTGCGGTCGTTTCGCTAGCTCCACATATACGAAATTTGGTACGTGACGTGAATAGATGACGAAGGTATACGACACATCCAAACATGATAATCATCACACGGAAGTCATGTATGGCATCATTTACCTCCACTTCGTAACGTTGTGCTAATTTTAAAATGACATACCAACCTTCCTCATTCGTGCTTCGCATATCATTGATTCCCACTGTACGTGGGATCTGCCAATTTTTTGTTCAGTATTCGTTTAAGGTTTCACTATGCTTGAAGTCCACACAACAGGTACTGGTTGCTCTACTTTAGGTGCTTGAAAACCTTCAGTAGGCACCCTAACTGCACGGCCTACGGAGGAACGAACGTGATACGCCTGAAATCCTGCGTCTACAACTGTCGAACGAAGCCGCCGTGAGAGCATTACCCGAGACGCAGAGGTGGTGCCAGGGTCAGCACCTATCATCATCCTCCTCGTGATCATCGTCACTCTTATTGTTCTTTCAAAGGTCCCGTAGGGTATAATGAGGAAGGGGTGACCAAATTCGGGAAGTGTTGTACATCGCTAATTCAGGTTCACGAAAAGAACGCGAAAAAAATACATTAACCAATTGATTTACCATATTTAGGACTAATAGGCCCCTCTTCATCAAGACATCAAGACCAGAAGTCGAAACATTGGCCCAACGCAGCGGTGTTTCTGTTCAACAATTTCTGAACTCCATCTCATATATAAGTTTAAAGTCAGCTTCCGCGTTTGTCGTTCACCGTGGAATACCATCAACGTAATGGAAACAAAATGACAAAAAAGGCGTACCCCGGCTGCCAGCGTTGAGTTAGTACTCCCCCACGCTTTCTACCAAGTTATTTCTTATGAGTCATTTTTCTCAGTTGCTTTCTATTTCCCCGTATTCTGCGATTCACTGATGTGCCAACTCGTCCAAAGATCCATTCGTCAGAACTCGTTATCTGTCGTTGCCGTTCACCAGGCTTGAGCTAAATCTCCGCAAAATATTGTCACCGGCTTTCAGTTTTTGATTTTGGAGCACCAACCCAGGGCGAACGGAATCGGTTCTAGCGAATAGCTACTCTCGTTGCGCCGTCGACAGGCGGAATTCGCATTCCTTCACAGGAGCGCGCCGTACCAACCCAGAAAACAGGCGCTTCACATTTCACACCGTGCATTCACACGCTTCGAGTTTGGCAGGGATGCAGCGTCACGCAGTGTTCCTTTTGCGTTCTGGTCTGTCTGGCTGAACGGAGCAAGCAATCTTTTATTGATCTGGAAAGCAGGCATATTTTGCAGCCTGTCACTATAACTATACTAACTAACTAACTAACTATTTAACTAACTAAATAACTGAGTTACTAAGTATCTAACTAACCAAGTCATTAAATAATTCACTAACCAACTAAGTAACTATTCAGCTGCACGAATAATTAACGTACATGTTGACTAATAAACTATCCAGCTGACAGACTAACTAACTTTTTAACTATCTAACAACGAACTAACTCGCTAACTAACATTTAGATGCAGCCACACATGATTCCATTAGTTTCTATCGCTGATTTGCCAGCGTGAGCGCCAACATACTGAACCTGAGGGATGCAAAACGGATCCCCACGGATATGTGCACAACTGAACAAAGTATTACATCATCTGATTTCCGTCGTGAGGCACCATATGAAAGGCTCTCTCCACCATGAACGCAAAGCACACTCGAAGGCCAGGCAATGGCGGATAGCAGGAGAAGGCTATCAAGAAGAGGGTGCTGAGGGGCCCCAGCGAGTGCATATGGCCGGCGAAGAATAAATAGAGGAGCCGCTGGATGCAGCAAGCTTTCATTATGTTAATTTTTCAGCCCCCGAATCGTCTCCCTCTTCTCTCGTTTGAAGGGCTCCTGCGACGTTCTTTTCCTTTTTTTTGTGTGTCAGCATTCCGAAAAGTCGGTGTTAGGGTAGCGCTGAATACTGAGATGAACTTGCGACCAGAATTTTCGAAATTTGTGCAAGTTTAAAATTGGAGCAAAAGAAAATCTGGTAAACACTTGGCAATAATGTGCCTACAATTTGAATTTATCTGATAATATCAGAACAAAAAAAGCAATTGCAACGTTCAAACGGCTTTTTCAAAGCTGGCAATCATCAATCGAAAGGAGTGCGCCTCCGTGAGCAGGAACTTTGTAAAGTATATAGTATGGCGTATATTACAACGAGCTTCGAGGTTGTAATATGAACGAGCGCGAATATCTGTGCTTGCATATATCTTTTTTTTACGCTTTTAAAAATTCGATATATCACGCACTCAGTTTGCTCACATGTCTTCGCGTTCAGCTAGATGACACTTCATCTAAGATTTCAGAGTATTGAGAATAACAATAACAATAACAGATCGTCTATTTTTGATCAATAAGTCGAGAAAGGCTTCGAGAAAAGGCCGAGAAGAAACTAGACCAGCTCCTGCAGTCCGAAACAGTACGCTAGTGCGTATAAACATTTTTAATAACAGGGTAAATGATTAGGAGGTTAGAAAAAAATAGTGGATCAAAAAAGAAAACAAGAAAATGATCAACAATACAGCGCCATATTTTTACTGAAGAAAACTTATATAAAGACATTGCAACAACTTATAATGCAAAACTATAGAGCAATTTTCGAAAGAATTGAGGATTTCGAAGAAAGAAGCTCCAAGAAACGCGGAATACTCTCAAAAATAAAAAGCACCGACATGCAACCCTTGAGTTTTAAGAAAAATAAGCTGCAAAAAGATAGAGCAGTGTGTCTAGGTGCAACAACTCTGTGTGCGCCACCGATTTGGTGGGACGACAGCCTGCAGAGGATGTGGAAAACGTTTCCAATGTGAAGTATATATTTCGCAAGAACTTATTTGCCGCGGGACGGATTATTGCTCTCTCATAATAGAATACATCGTACTCTAAATCATCGTAAATTTATTCTAAACACATTAATTTCGGCTTTCTTCTCACGTTTGTGTGGGCGTGCTTCGAGAAGAATGGAATGGAAGTTAAACATGCGCACTCCGGCTCTACCAATATTGATAAGATTTCCCCACTTTTTCTCTGTGGAGTGATGTTAAGCCATTAATAACGTGATGGACGATAATCCAACACGATTTGGGAGACATTAACTCAGGTGCAGAGATGACTCGGAGTCAAGATTTTTTAAATTTTATTGATTAAGATACAAAAAAAGAATACATGACAAGGTAGGCTACAGTTGAGCTGGCTATCCCATCAAAATGATAACGGCATTGACTAAACATACACCCACCGATTATCGCTTGATTAGGCACAAACAGATCAATAGTGTGCATGATGTATGGCCTCATCCAGGCAGCGTTCTAGGGAGCAGCCACGGTCACGCTGACGATGGGTTGCGCTGGGGCCTGGACGACCATTACAGACTCCACCGTGCGCTGGTACGTCACATCGATGAAACCTTGCGAAAGAAATGAGAAGGAAAGGAAGAAACAAAAGAAATGGCGACTCATTGCGAGGAAGGAAAAGTGGACGAAATTATAACTAGACGCTGGCGTCCACTTCCATTTCTTCAGAATAACGTCATTTACACTACAAGTAACACCCAGTTTACTATCTTGTCTGTTAGTTCTTCACAATTTCTTCTGAAGAAAGAAAAAACGAGCCCTTCGATTTACACTTCTCTCAGCTTGTGCAGCTCTGTGGAACACGGTAAAGCCATTTTTCTCACTGTGCAACTAAACAAGAATAAAGATAAATGAGATTTCATCGTCTACGCTCCTCAACAAAGAAAGCACCACAATGTTGTCAACAAATTTAGAATAATTCTGACGATGTTGTTCTACTAAAAAGAAAGATGCTAATACACTGTAGTCATGAATAAATGCTAAAGGGCGTAGGTCTGCGCAAATAATATTTGCACAGATACACGGTTTCACTGCCAGTGTTTAGGTTAAGGTGTTCAACGTGAGCCTCATTTAAAATGCTTTAAACATAGAAGTTTACAGTCGCAGTTGCCTATATAGGGTAGCACATTTCACTTCGAAAACTATGTTCACAAGCAGCGCTACAGTACAAAGTTTTATACCTGCAAGTAGGCTTAGTACTTAAGCAACAGTTGCATTGCCGGACAGCTTGGCAACAGTTGCATCACCGGACAGCTTGTCGCGCTTTTTAACTAGCACGTCGGCGCCTACGCTAAATAAGCCCTCGACGGATGCAACGGTTGGCACTCTTAGCGCTTTGCGGTGCAGCTGCGGTGCACTTTGCGAAAGTGTTGTTTCTGAGACGAAGAAGCTTTTTACAAATCTGTCAGTGCAATCGGGTTAAAAAGTAGCGTATAGTGTGAGACCTCGCGTTATATGAAAACTCTTAACGTGTACGTTACCCATCACAGTATGACGCACAGAATGCCATAGACAGGCTTCTTAGCTTTCTTTAACATAATATGAGTGCCAGTGGATGGGTTCTTTGGTGCTAGTGCTCGTGAGTTTTCTTCTTTATACGCTCGTGAGGTGTGCATGCCTTCACACTTTCTAATCGTTTTCTCTTTGTCACTAGAGTATCGAGTCGGACATTAATCAAGTGCCTTGTTTCCGCAAACTAAGAAAGACTAAAAGAAGGTAGGCAACTCAATTGGGCTGCGGGGATGAACCAAGCTGTCGCTACTACCACAGTGGCTAGCCAGTATTAGATGATGCGTAATTACGTATAGGCACAGCATTGGTAACCAGGGATGTTAAACATTGACCTTTGTGCAGGGGCAGTGTGGTACACAATGAAGTGATAACTTCGCTTTGCGGTTCGTCATGTACCATAGCTCCATAGTGTTAGTAGTAGCTTAACAGCAGCAAATTTCAGGGCGTCCTTATGCTAGTGGGCGCCCGTTATGGCAAGCCAGCCACCCAAGAATGCGGTAGCCTTCGATGTCATCGTCACTGAGGCGGCAAGTCCCGAAGACGTCGTTGACGCGATGTCTTCAATAGTAGGAATCGAAAAAGTTTACTTGTCCAGCACTTTGGAGGCAGGAATTATGAAGTCACCGTGAACAGCGAAGCCGCTCTGGCTCAAATCGTGGACGTGTTGCACTTCACAATCCGAGGAGAACGCTTCGCCATCGTACCCCTAGGACCCCAAGTCACCCTGGTAACTGTCCTGTTCCTGCCATGCCGCGTCCCTAGCGAAGTCCTCGCTTAAGCACTGTCCCCCTACAGGAAGGTGTATATCACCAGAGGACTCATGGTATCGCGCCCAACCGTGACCACTGGGACACGATACGTCCCCAGGGAAACAAAGGCTTCATCACCGTTGCCCAACTTCCTCAAGGGCGCGCGCCATCGGGTGACCTCTGACTATAATGGCATCCAGCGAGTGTGCCGTCGGTGTGGAGACAGTGGACACTTCTGCATGAACTGCACAGCTCCGTTTTGTGGAAGGTGTGGCATTTATGGCCACGACGGGAAAGGCTGCTCTCAGCCGTGCCGCCTTTGTGGGGACCCGCATGCCACCATCGCCTGCACCGTCAGGCCATCGTATTCCGAGGCCGCGTCCAAGGATTTCCCGCCACTTCAACCAGGAACTCTGTGTAAGAACAGGTGTGGCGATTCGCCAACGCGAGCCGCTGTAACCAACCGCAACCAACATGCGCCAATCGCGACGCTGCACCAGACGCCCACGGCTTCACCCAACGATTCTGAACCCGGTACTTCCTCCAGGTCCTGAAAAGTGAAGTTCGCCGCGTCCTGTGGCCATTTCTGAGGATTCGCAGGCCAAGCCCTCGTCAGACGAGGCGCCTCGGGAGGAAGGCGTTCGACAGGCGTCGGAGCCATTGTTTTTAACAGAGGTCTTTTACGTGACCATCATGTTTTCTTCGATTCCTTCAGACGCGTGCAGGCGTTCGACTGCACCTTTTTTTTTTTTTATTAAAGATAGGATTTGTTTGCGTGTATGCCCCAGCGGCACCCCTGAACTCTAATGCTTTCTTCCAATCTCTTGATGCGTTCCTTTTAAATTCCGACATCTGGTACTTTTAGGGGATTTCAATTGCGTCTTAGACTCACATGAGGACGTACGAGGTCCGGGTCACGGCTGGTCAAACTGGAACGCCCGAGCACTCGAACAACTAGTGCAGCAACTGGCGTTGAGTGACATTCATGAAAATGTGCATGGCAGCCATTATGCCTATACTTGGCGTCGAGCAGCGGAATGGATCACCTGTATGCATGCCCTGGTCTCAATACCTACGATCACGACACCGTGGTAATGTCATTGCCACCGACACCAGTGTACATTAGCGACCATCGCCCGCCTGCCAGCGCGGACGCCAACGATTCAAAGAGCATAGATTCCCGATTGCCGTGTCCTTCAGGACTCTCAGTCTACGAAAAACTTGTCCCGAACGTTACGCGCATGGCTCAATGGGGCGAATATTGCTGATTGGGATCGCCTCAAAAAACAGTGGCGCCAGCATTGCAGTGCGTCGGGCAGAGGACTTTGCACCCGTATTTCTAAAAAGCGTTATTGTTAATCTAGAAAATACGCATTTTTAAACGTGATCCCAGTGCCAGTGAACGGCTCCTTTGGTGCTGGTGCTCGTGAGTTTTCTTCTTTATATGCTCATTAGAAGTGCATTCATTTGATAGAGCTTGTCGGCACTTCCTAATTGCTTTCTCTTTGTCCCTAGAGTATCGAGTCGGACATTTATCAAGTGTCATGTTTCCTTGAACTAAGAAAGCCTAAAAGAAGGTAGGCAACTCAAGTGGGCTGCGGGAACGGACCAAGCCGTCACTAATATCACAGTGGCTAGCCAATATTAGACGATGAGTGATTACGTATAGGCACAGCATTGGTAACCAGTGCTTGTTAAACACTGATTTTTGCGCAGAGGCGGTGTCGTAATAAATGAAGTGATAACTTCGCTTTGCGGTTTGTCATGTACCATAGCTCCATAGTGGTAGTAGTTGCTTAAGAGCAGCAAGTTTCAGGGCGCCCTTAGAATGGTGGGCACCCATTATAGCAAGCCAGCCACCCAAGAAGGCGTTAGCCTTCGATGTCTTCGTCCCTGAGGGGGCAAGTCCTGAAGACGTCGTGGACGTGACGTCTTCAATAGTAGGAATGGAAGAAATTTACTGTGTCGAGCACTTCGGAGGCAGGAATTATCAAGTCACCGTGAACAGCGAAGCCGTCCTGAATCAAATCTTGGACGCGTCGCACCTCACCATCCGAGGAGAGCGAATCGCCATCGTACCTCTAGGACTCCTAGTCACCCAGGCAACTGTCCTGTTCCTGCCGTGCCGCGTCACCAGCGAAGTCCTCGCACAAGCACTGTCCCCCAACGGGAAGGTGCTGCATATCGCCAGAGGACTCATGGGATCGCGCCCAACCCTGATTACTTGGACGCGATACGTCCGCATGGAAATCAGGGCTTCGTCACCGGTCCCCAACTACCTCAAGGTCGCGGGCCATTGGGTGACCTGTGACTATAAATGTCTAGCAGGTGTGCCATCGATGTGGAGGCAGTAGGCACTTCCGCATGAACTGATATATTGATATATATGTTGAGTTTAACGTCCTAAAACCGCCACATGATTATGAGAGACGCCGTAGTGGAGGGCTCTGGAAATTTTGACCACCTGTGATTCTTCAACGTGCACCAAAATCTGAGCACACGGGCCTACAACATTTGCGCCTCTATCGGAAGTCAGCCGCCACAGCCGGGATTCGATCCCGTGACCTGCGGGTCAGCAGCCGAATACCTTAGCCACTAGACCACCGCGGCGGGGCGACCGCAAAAACTGCACAGCTCCGTTTTGTGGAAGTTGCGGCGTTTATGGCATCTACGGAAAAGGCTGCTCGCTGCTGTCTCTGTTGTAAGGACCCGCATGACACCGTCGCCTGCAGCGTCAGGTCATCATATTCCGAGGCGGCATCCAAGGATATCCCTCCACTTTAACCAGGAACGCCTTCTAAGTACAGGTGCGACGATTCGTCAACGCGAGCCACGGTGACCGACCACGACCAAGGTGCGCCACTCGCGACGCTGCACCTACCGCCCACTGCGTCCCCAAGGATTCCGGACCTGGTAATTTATGCAGGTCCTGAAAACTCAAGTTTCCCGCGTCCTGTGGCCATTTCTGAAGAATCGCAGGCCAAGCCCTCGTCAGACGAGGCGCCTCAGGAGGAAGGCGGCTCAGACGGAAATATTACATCTGACGCTCCTCGCGTGGCTGCTCAGTTGACCACAAGTTCGTATGTCATCGCAGAGTGTACATCTCAGGACGACGACGCCTGCATCTACGAGGACTCCAACAGCACCACGAGTGAGGTGCCCCTAAATATCAACGAAGACACCAGCTGCAGTGACATAATCCAGGACAGTGCAGACGTTTTTGTACCATCCTTGCTCAAGAACCCGGACGCCAAACGCCACCGGATAACTACTCGTGACTCAGAAGCCCCCACCAGAGACAGAAGTCCTCTGCGGACTTCGACCAATCCAGGAAGTCCCGAGCCTCCGGCGGATCGCCTGGCCACAAAAAATGGCTCAGCCACTCACGGGGCACCAGCTCCCGCGCGTGCTTAAGGTAACCCTGCATTTGCGTGATCCTATATTACGTTTTGATTTTCACCGTGGATTTTGCTCTAAAAGTCATTACTTTTAAGGTTCAATGTGTCCGCAGTCCACAAAAACAGGCTGAGGTATTGGCTTTCGCGTGTTAAGTGCACTAAAATTTGCTGTTCGTGCAACAAACAAAATGTTTTGAAGCTTTCTGATGTACTCGCTTTCAAGCGCGCGTTTAATATTGATATTTTCTTTCCGTACGCCAGCACGCGTTCGAGTGGCGTCGGAGTCATTATTTTTAACCGAGGTCTTTTACGTTACCATCATGTTTCCTTCGATGCCTTTGGGCGCAGGCTGACATTCGACTGCACCTTTTTTTCGTTAAGAATAAAATTTGTTGGCGTGTATGCCCCAGCGGCACCCGTGAACTCTATTGCGTTCTTCCAATCTCTAGATGCATTCCTTTTAAATCCTCAACCAGTGGTACTTTTAGGGGATTTCAATTGTGTCTTAGACTTACCCGCAAACGTTCGAGGCACGGGTCGCGGCCGGTCAAACTGCAATGACAGAGAACTCGGACATCTAGTGCAGCAACTGGCTTTCAGTGACATTCATGAAAGTGTGCATGGCAGCAATTATGCCTATACTTGGCGTCGATCAACGTCGAGCAGCGGAATTGATCGCGTTTATGCATCCCCTGGTCTCAATACCTACGATCACGACACTGGGGTAATGTCATTGCCACCGATACTAGTGTACATTATCGACCATCGCCCGGTTATGTTCTCTCTCCGCCTGCCAGTGGGGACGCCAACAATTCAAGTACCATAGCTTCTCGATTGCCGTGTCCTCCAGGACTCTCAGCCTACGGAAAAATTGCCCCGAACGTTACGCGCATCGCTCATTGGGGCGGATATAGCTGATTGGGATCGCCTCAAAGACCAGTGACGCCATCACTTCAGTGCGTCAGGCAGAGGACTTCGCACCCGTATTTCCAAAGAGGCGTCATTGTTAATCCATTGCCAACAAATGTGATCCCAGTCTTTCCCCTGTAATGCGGGCATGGCAAGAGGAGCTCGTTGAACGGTACCAACGTATTATGCGCGCTTCATCACTCTGGGCTGCAGCTTGGCGCTGTGGACGTGCACCGTGTGCGTACCCGGAGGTGCTAAGGTATGCACGCAGAGCTCTGCTTCGTCCAGGCTCGCCTGCCCACACGCTGAACTCTACTGCGCCAGCTGCTGCGGGTACGCGTGACTTTCAGGCATTCAGTGAACACTTTCAGTCAATGGCTCAATCTGTTGCTAGTGTCTGCTACCCAGGATCCGTATCTTCGCATACACTGCTAAAGGATTTACCTCATGATTCCAACATGTCACATGACGTTCTGCTATCACCGCCATCCGATGACGAAACAACGGGCGCATTAGACGCAACGAAAGAGAGATCGGCTCCAGGGCCTGACGTACTCCCGGTAGAGTTTTATGTACAGTTCTGGCCTATCATTGGTCCAACTATGTCACGCGTCATTTGCAAGTGTTTCCGAGATATTACCTTTCCAAACTGTTTTCGCAAAGGCCGTAAAACATTAGTTCCCAAGAAACACCCAATGTCCACGCGACCAGAAGATTGGTGCCCTATTACCCTGCTTAATGTAGATTAGAAGCTCTTGGCCAACATCCTGGTGTGCCAAATCAGCCCATCTCTTGCAACATTAATCGCTCCCCACCAGGTCTCTTCGGTCCCCGGTCGAGAAACACACACCCATATATGGTTAACGCGTGACATCATTCAATACACCACCAGCCGATCTGCGTGAGGACAGTTGGTTTCCTTAGATCAGGAGAAAGCTTTTGATTTCATAGAACTTGGCTACATACTAAATGTTTTACATGCATTCGGATTATCGGATAAGTTCATTGACCTCATCCACGCGATGTACACTAATTCAGAAAGTTCTCTTACTTACGTTCCCGTGAGAGTCACGCATATAAAGTCACGCGTGGGGTCCGTCAAGGGTGTCCCCTCTGCCCAGTGTTTATTTATCCCTGCATTAGAACCCTTGAACGTCCCTGCATTAGAACCCTTGAAGGCCGTTGAACGTCACCCGCAGATTCGTGGCTTACCTCTACCCGGTAACACTCAAGTGAAGGTCACTGCATATGGACATAACATTACTCTATATGTAAATAATGAACAATCGCTGCAGCATGCTCTTCATACTTTCCATGATTTTGGCATTATCTCCGGTGGAAGGTTAAACTTTTCTAAAAGGCAGTATTTTTTCATTGGCAACCCCACTGGTCGTATCGACATCACGTCACCTTTGCACTGGTCTCCTAAGATTGCAATAATCCGAGTTACATTCACTGCATTTGGTGTACAGGATAGCATCTGGTCATCCGGTGTACAAACTCTTAAAAGTGATGTGAAAGCAACCAGGTACTTCGAATTCCCTCTCTTGGAACGTCAATACTTAACTCAAACAGTGTTACTAGGGGAGTTTTGGTATTATTGCCATTCTGTAAAACTACTGCTCCACGTCTGCAGGAACGTGCAAAGCGGCATCAGTTCATTTTTATGTTCTTGTGGCACTAAATTGTTATCGCCTCCTGCGTTGGCTCAACCACGAAATGAAGGTGGCTTTGCATTCCCCGACGATTCCGTCACGGCTTCCATCTTGTGCTTCCGTACTTTATTGCTAATAGTAAGCAGTGGGAGACGCAGAATGGGAGGCTGCGTTCGTACGGCTCCTGTGGACGCGCAACTAAATCTGTGTTTATAGAGTTTTTTTCTTCAAGTTTTCATGAACTGTTGCTCGCATCGGTTCCGAGAAGTCATCAGGATCCTACCGATACCATATTTGACCACAGTGAGTGAGTTTTTGTCAAGTTAAGAACTATTTATTTTCCTGTGGAATGGTGCCCTCTTTAACCCTAACGAGTGGCTTGGGAGACTGCGCTTTTGCTGAGCTTGTTCTCGCCTGCGGCCGGCCCTTTGGAGGCCCGGTGCGCGGAATTATTTGCTCACGATGGAGGATGAAGTGCACGGAGAGGATATTTCAGAAGAAGAGTTTACTCAAGATAAATGTTGGCAGTCCGCAGGGTCCAGAAGAGCTGGCGCCAAAACACGCCCTGCTGACTCTAACGCGCTATCGTCGCAGCCGGGCGCACGCCGCGGCAAATCGAGTGGCGCTGCACTGAAGTCCAAAGTAATACGGGCGGGAAAGATGCCCTCCCTTTCTCAAGATGACATCAAGATTGTGATCCGGCCGAGAGGTGGACTCAATATCTCAAAAATTGGCGCAGCTACGGTGGCAGACGCAATATTAGTTGCCACTGGCATAAGCCATGAAGATTTGTGCCAGGAAACTGTATGCCCGAATCTGCAGCAAACTATTATGATTGCCAGTACTCCCAAGCGCGAAAACGCAGACCGATACGTTCGGATGAAGCAAAATACTCATTTCGGGCAAGGTGCATGAGCTAAGTGCCTATGAGACTGCCCCACACTCCACTTGCAAAGGGGTGATTCGCAACGTCCCGCTTCAAGATGGCCCTGACGTCATCGATGCGAAGATCGTCAACACAAATAATCCACTCGCATTAGCAGCCAAGAGAATAGCCCAAACTGGCACGGTCATCATCGCTTTCGACGGGTATCGTGTAGTGAACTTTGTCAGGTATGGACCAGTGCTGATGCAGTGCTCCCTCTACCGCAAGCAAATCGACGTGTGTTATGCGTGCGGCCGTCTTGGTCATCGCGCTGACGTGTGCCCCACTCCCGGTGACACGATTTGCCGAGGCTGTGGTGCCGCAAGCCCTGACAAGCAACATGTGTGTACTCCCAAGTGCAAACTCTGTGGTGGCCAGCATCTCATGGCTAGCAAAGACTGTGCTCAAAAGTTCAAGATCCCGTACATTGTGCGCCGTACATTGTGCGTCGCTCAGGAACTTTCCGACCTTTCGGAACAACTGCAAAAAGTGAAAGCTGTCGTGACTTTTTCAAAACAGAGCGGACTGACAAGCCAGCTAACACACAGTGTGTGCCAGGCGATAAGCACGCGGTGGAATTCAAAGCTTGCCATGATCAAGTCCATGCTAAGTCAGTACGATGCGATAGAGAACCACCTAGATTCAAGGGGAAATCTGCTCTTGGAAGACGTCAATAAGACTTTGTTGACGGAGGCTGCCAAATTCTTGGAGCCCTTCAAAGAGGCCAGCGAAAAGCTTGAGCAGAATGAAGTGGTAACGCTGCTTCTTGTACTGATATACTACACAAAACTGAAGAAGCACCGTACTGCTGATCCGACAAACTCTTGAGAAGTGTGCCAGCTCAAGTTGAGGACACTAGAATTCCTTCACATGAAACTGCCCATTGGCCGCCTTTCCGCCATCTCCGCGTTCTTGATGAGCAGGAGAGGGAAAGTGTTCATGACAGAGTGCGCAACTTGTCAATCGATGTACATCTGCGTTTGCCACAAGAAACGTGCACAGATCATCCTGATTATGAACCCCCAGCGAAGTGTACGTCCCTTGACGAATTTAAGGAGCGGCGCGATGCTGCGGAAACTCAACAGGCCGACAGGGAGCTTGACAGTTGCTTTCGGGACAACGACTCGTGTGAAGACATTGAAAAACTGCTTGAATGATGAAAAGTCCATCGTAGCAAATATCGTGGGCTTTCATTTATTGCAAAAAAATGTACTTTGTATCCCATCCACGAGCGCCAGCAGCGAATGCAATTTTAGTGCAGCTGGGTACGTGCTCCAAGACAGCAGGACCTGCTTGAAGCAGGAGAGCCTGGACAATTTGCTGTTTTTGCACAAGAACATGTAGATTTTTGCCCTTTTCTGGACTTTTCGCACTCGTATTCCTGTGGCATCATTTTAAAGAGCAGTCTTTTTGTGTCATTGAGTGTTATTTTAAGCGTATTTTCTATCTTTGTTTCACAAACAAGGGTGAAACCTTTTATCTGAAATAGCATCAAGCATGGTGTGTAGCAGCTTGATTATATAATTATATTGTAAATAGAGATTACATTTCCGTGACGGCGTTAGAATACGAAAAATATATATTTCATCTGCTTTTGGTGGCTGTTCACAATATATAACATTAAGGCTTTTTATCTTGCTGCAAGAAATTATTAATCAGGATCCTCTTAAAAATTGTGTAATTAATGTTTCTAATACAAGAGTAGAAAAAAAAATCAATGAAAATGTCTTGGGTTTGATTTTATCCGCTTTTTCATGTTAGTTGTACACTTTTCAATAAATTTTATAGTTATGTTTTATTTTCCCTATACTGCTATTTTAATGACTTGCCATGTGACATACAGGCAAGATTTCATCTATATTCCTTGCTCCCCAACTACGATATGATTACGAGGCACGCTGTAGTGGAGACCGGATTCATTCCGACCACCTGGAGTCCTTTAATGTGCACCTAAAGATAAATACACCGGTGTTCTTGCCTTTCGCCCAGTCAAAATACAGCCGCCGTGGCCGCGGTAATCGCACCCACGTCCTACTACTTAGCAGCAAGACAGCTTGACCACTGAGTTATCACCACGGGCAAAGCAACATTTCAACACAGGCACACTGAAGTTTCCCTCTGATTCCAAGCTTCAAAGCATCATTAATAATCATAGTCAACAATTAATATTCTCTAGTGGGCCCAGGCCGGGCCTAATCATGAGTTTAGCAAGTTTAGCAATGAACACCCGAGCCTTGGCCGGGCCCGGAACCTCGGGCCCGGGCCGGGCTGGGGTTAGTCATGTACAGCCGGGCCCAGGCTTAGAACTTCAGGCCCGGGCCGGGCTCGGGCTGGGGTCGGTCATGTACGGCCGGGCCAGGGCTTAGAACCACGGGCCCGGGCTGGGGCTTCATAAAGCGGGCCCGGGCCGAAAAATCAGGCCCGTGCAGTGCTCTAGTCACCGCAACGCCGCCGTTCTCCGTCGCCCCGACCCCACTGATATGTATTGCTAAGTATAGATCCTCCTGGACGGAAAACTAGATCATGCAGCTCTTGGAGGTAGTGCTGCATCAAGTGCGACGAACCCAAATCCTCCGTTGACGCTCCCTACTGATAAGAACTTGCTGGAAGTGTATGTGGATGGTCTTTCTTTGACAGCTTTAGTTGACACTGGAGCTCAGGTGTCTATAATGAGTGCTCGTCTCTGTCGCTGCCTCAAAAAATTACTTACGCCTGCTGCAACACAAGCTGTCCGTGTCGCCGATGGTGGAACTGTGGCCGTCATTGGAATGTGTACCGCTCGTATTAGCCTTGACGGCCGCCACGTTCCTGTTTTATTTACCGTGCTCGACAATTGCCTTCATGACTCATATTCAGGATGGACTTCTTATCGACGCATTCTGCCCTGATCGACTGTTCCGCCGGCACTCTCTGTTAAGATCTTCCTTTTCTTCCAGATTCTCGCCCCGAGCTGCCGAAAAGCCTCTGTACCACAGACTTCAGTCGAATACCCCCCAAAAGCCCTCAAATTCATTGAATTGGCAACAAGTTCTCCCATTATTGACGGTGATTATGTCATCACACCTATTCCTGATGTTCTCCTGGCGCACGACATCACTATAACACACTCTACCATAACCATAGCCTCTAACCGGACATATCTCATTATTAATTTCGGTTTCACACAGCAAGTACTACCACGTGGAATTTCAGTCACCACGTTGCGACCCTTAATAGACGCCCAGGTCACTGCTTTTGCGGCATGCGCACGCTCCGATCTTCTGTGTTGCCTGCAGTATGCCACATCCCTCGATGCGGCCCTGTGCCCCATGATCGACCCGAAACTCAAACCTGAGCAATCTGACGCCCTGTGCCGCCTTCTGGCTTCCTACCGCGACATATTTGACATCGGCAGCAGTCCACTCGGCCAGACTTCTCTCGTCAAGCACCGCATTAATACAGCTGATTCTCCTCCCAATCACCGCTGACCATACCGGGTGTCTGCCACAGAGCGTAAGGTAATTCAAGAAGAAGTCAAACAAGATGCTAGCCGAAGGAATTATTGAACCCTCCTCAAGCCCTTGGGCATCTCCCTTGGGCATCTCCCAATGTGCTAGTTAAAAAGAGAGACGACACATAGCGCTTCAGCATTGATTACCGCCATCTTAATCGAATCAGGAAAAAGGACGTTTACCCATTGCCTCGCATTGATGACTCCCTCGATTCTGGCTATTGGCAGGTTGTGGTAAAAGAGAAAGACCAAGAAAAGACTGCGTTTGTAACTCCCAACGCCTATAGCAAATCAAGGTGTTGCCATTTGGGCTATTCAACGCCACAGCCACATTCGAGAGTATGATGGACTCGCTTTTACAAGGGTTCAAGTGGTCAACATTTCTGTGCTACCTGGACGACGTCCTTGTATATTCGTCTACATTTGAGACACACCTTCAGCGTTTGTCAGCGGTTCTCGACATCTTCCGCATTGCTGTCCTTCAACTAAACTCGTCGAAATGTCACTTCGGCTGCCAGAAGATTAGTGTTGGGCCACCTTGTCAACGCATCAGGCCTGACACAAAGAAAATTCGTGCCGTCACAAGCTTTCCTGTACCCCAGTCTGTCAAGGATGTCCAGAGTTTTGTGGGACTCTGTTCCTATTTTGAAAGGTTCGTGAAAGATTTTGTAACAATCGCTCGACCTCTTACTGACCTTCTGAAGAAAGATGCAACTTTTACGTGGGGTTCCGCTCAAGCTGTCACTTTTTCTCGCCTCATCACACTCCTGACGGCTCCACCTATATTGGCCCACTTTGACTCGTCCGCTCAGACAGAAGTCCGAACTGATGCGAGTGATCACAGAATTGGAGCAATCCTAGCCCAACGCCAGTGGGGACACGACCGCGTTATCGCCTACACTATCCGCCTTCTCACAGCCGCCGAGCGCAACTATTCAATTACAGAGCGTGAATGTTTTGCTTTTGTTTGGGCAGTCACGTAGTTCCCCCCATATTTATATGACACGAATTGCTCTGTAATAACGGATCACCATACGCTTTGCTGGCTTTTGTCACTGAAGGATCCTACCGGCCGGCTTGGGTGCTGGGCTCTGGGACTGCAAGAATATACCTATATAGTCAAGTACAAGTTGGGACGCCTACATCAGGATGCAGACTGCCTGTCCTGCTACTCGGTCGATGAATTGAGCACCATCTCTGACACCGACACCGATACTTGCATCTTTCCAGTTTTGCAACTGACCCACATCGGTGACGAGCAATGCCATGATGCATCTTGTGCGCTATAATTGAACGTCTCGAATCACCATTTTCTGACAGGTGCCATCGCTCATTCATTCTCCCCGATGGCGTCCTATACCGCCAAAACCTCTACCGAGATGGACTAGCCCAGCTGCTCGTCATTCCGAAACACCTTCACTCGGCAGTTCTCCATGAACTTCATGACCTTCCAGCTGCCGGTCACCATGGTGTATCACGCACTTAAGACCGGATTTGCCAATGCTTCTTTTGGCCAGGGATTTCATGCTAAGAAGATACTTTGCGGCTTGTGATAAATGTCAGCCACCGCAAAACACCCGCCATCGATGCTCCCCATCAACCACTTGACATTTCGTCAGAACCTTTCTTCCACATTGGCTTAGACCTCCTGGGCCCTTTTCTCTTTTCTTCCAGCAACAGGTGGATAACTGTGGCCACAGACTACGCCATCACATGAGCGCTTCCAACAAGCTTTGCCACAGATGTCGCCAACTTCCTCCTACGCGACATAATTTTGCAACATGGGAGTCCACGCCAGCTGCTTACAGACCGTGGTTGCACCTTTCTATCAAAGCTCATAGCAGATATCCTGCAGTCATGTGAAATGAGGCACAAACTTACTACGTTGTACCACCCACAGACAAATGGACTCATGCGTCCGAATCGAACACTTACAAACATGCTTGCGAAGTATGTTCTTCCAAGCACTCTGCCTGGGAACTGGCTTTGCCATACGTGACATTTGCATATAACTCTTCTCACCATGACTCTGCCGCTTACTCTCCATTTTTTCTGTTGTTCAGCCAAGAACCAACATTACCCCTAGATACAGCCATTCCATCTACCGTGACATTGGCCAGCGAATATGCCCTTGACGCTACCACTCGGACTGCCCATTCACGCGAAACCGCCCACACTCGCTTTCTGGCCTCTCAAGAGAACCAGCGGCGTTTGTACGATCAACGGCATCGCGACTAGCACTTTTTACTCGGTTGATTGGTCCTGCTATGGTCCCTAACCCGTCAAGTCGGCTTATCGGAAAAACTTCTTTCTCACTACACAGGTCCATACTGAGTCCTTCGTGAGGTTACTCCTGTGACATACGAAATTGCCCCTCATGCCTCATGGCCTTCAATTGCCCTACAGACCTTCGATATCGTGCATGTGGCACCCTTGAAGCCTTAACCACTCTAACGCCAACAATGACATCTAGGTGCGCTGAGACGGCGCTTCTGCCGCCGGGGATTATGCTACATGCATGTTGACATTTTGTGGGACGATGCGCATGTGTGCCTGACAAAAAGGACAAAGAGTTGTGTCCGCTTGGTGGCTGGTCAACCGGCAAGGCCGCTGCTGCTGTTTTGAAATATATTTCATGCACAGCCTTGTCAATACGGCGTCTCTTCTCTTCCGCGACAATATGGTGCTTGATGAGTGTAAAATGAGGCAACTCGCACGGTTCTATAATGTTTTTTAGGTTTACAAATCTTTTTTTTTCTACGTTTCCCCCCTCAGTTTGTTCAAACAATGGCACCTAGAGCGTCCCCAGCACATTTACTCTAGCACCGTGGCGTTCAGCACATTCTTTGAGCCGCTTTGCAGTTTTCAAGCTTCAATAATCTGACAGCTTTAGTCTCTTCGGCATTCGGTGAAAAACCATGCTAAAGACAAAAAAAAAACCAATCGTAATCCCCGTTTTCATTTAATGCCGCGATTTCATCGAACGTTAAATTTATCCAATACCAGGTCTGCAACCTCAGCCGTCATATCCACAGGCGATAGTTCTGGTGAGTGCCACTACGAGTTGATGTGGTCAGCACCAAAGTTTTAAACCATTAGAGAGTCCCTTTAGGGTGTTTTTCTGCTGAACATAAGAACACAGGTTAGGTTTCAGCTGCAGAGTTGACATTTTGATGGAGGCAAAACGTTAGGTGCAAATCTGTGTACCTAGCTGTGCCAGCACCTATTAAATATTGCCAGGTTAACTGAACTGTCTGGAGGCCTCCACCACATGGTCTGCCAAAGTCGCTTTTAAGGAGTCAGTCAAACCCCATAAAAACCAATTAATAATCTTTTTATGGAACTATAATTTACCTGTACATTCACTGTCAGTAAGTGTGGTAGCCAAGAGGTGTGTTCAATGTTTCAACACTCCCTCTGACACCCCCAGATGTTTACATTTTGCATGTATATATGCATGCATGCACATGACCACACACAATACCACGCCAGACTAACAACTGACAATAACTGAAAGTCGCATCTCTCCTCAGTATAAGATGTGGAAACTGGCCCAGCAATCAGCACTTCGACAGTACATTCCCTCATTACCTTGCAATTTGTCTTTCAGCCTTTTATCCCACCAGGTCATGCGTAGCCAAAGTGCCTCAGCCATTTGTTCGTCCTATATCTGCTGTGCAGCCCAGCAGAAAACATAACCATACCAAGCGCATACCGATACTTACAAATTTTCATTTTTCCCGCGTACCGTGGCTGAATGGAATTCCATTGCTGAGCCATATTTATTAGATACTGTATAGCCCCATTTTTTGTTAGTGTTGTTAATTGTGTGTTGGATTGACAATGCAATGTCTGCCGTTTTATTTTTTGTCCCTTTTGCTATTTTTGTATTATTGTGCTATTCAAGTGCTCGTCCTGCCAGGACCACAACTGTGGTCTGCAGTATGTATTAAATAAATAATAAATAACAGCACTGCGGATCGCATGCAACACATGTAATATTTTTTTACTGTACAGTACTTCAAAATCCGAACTGCCTCTTCGTCAATACAACTCAGAATGCATATGGTCCTCTGATATGATAACAGCGGCCATAGCGGCGCACCTTGGCGAAACCCGACAAGACTTCACCACTCACCCCCTCTGCTTGAGGCGGAGCCACACAGCAGAGCAGTTTACAAACTGAAGTGGTTTTTAAAAAAACATTCCAAAGTTTTTCTAATGTCCATCAGTTACAGACCCAATCATGATGTCAACATATGAACTCTCAGTATCACCACCGTCCCCAAACAAAATGTTGCCACGTGCCCTACTACCTAACACATCTTACCCATATGACATCTGGCTACTTAATTACTGGGCGAAGCAATCGGGCAGATCAACTTGCCTCCAATAATCTGAATATTGATTAGTTTTTGAACAACTGTATAAATGAAAAAAACAATGAGAACTTGTTTTGCATTTTTTAAAATCTATGCTCTTCTATTTTGCAGTTGTCAGAGTCTGCAAATGCACGGACTAGCTCTGTTTCCTTCACAACTGTAAACTTAATAATTTCTCAGGCTTTGGGGACTGCATAACACATGCCTTTCACTGCCTACTAGTTTTTAAATTCTCACTCTAAACATCTTGCACATGTTTTAACAGCAGCATATTATACATGGGTTGCAGGTACGTCACATCCGGGAACAAGAGGACTGAAAACCGCCATGTTTGTCAACATAAGCAGCTGCCTAGAAGCTTAGCTGGGAGCTTTGCAGCGGCAAAATCTGGTCTTCGGTCGCGCTACCGGCTTCACCATGACTATTTGTGCCGTTCTTGAATGCAGAATGATACCAGTCACGGTGGTCTAGTGGCTAAGGTACTCATTCGGCTGCTGACCCGCAGGTTACGGAATCGAATCCCGGCCGCGGCGGCCGCATTTTTGATGGAGGTAAAAATACTTACACATGTGTGCTTAGATTTAGGCGCACGTTAAAAGAACCCCAGATGGTCGAAATTGCCGGAGCCCTCATCACCTCATCACAGGTAAGGGTATTTTCGAGTTATGTCCAAGTTTGCCACGTTTACTTACGTGATTGCGTCGCTTTCTCCAGAATGCCACCTAGATTCACAGCAATGTACAGCCGACCTTTTCCACTCGAACAGCCGCGTCTCGTGTTGTTAAATGAGGTTAACAGTGCAACATGTGTGAATGGGTTTTCTTTTTCGCAAATTTAATGGGCGACGCGAACTGCAACTGAGCAACAAGCCCACTAGTTGCTGGGCTACGGCCGTTATGACCACACGACTGCCGGGGCATCAGCGTGATTTCACCGCTCTAAATAGCAACAGATGAACACGCTGGATGCAGTTTCAGCGGGCACGCCGTCCACGGAATCAGGAACATTGCTCGAACTGCCTCCCGTAGACGCAGAACCAGAGCGTGATGAACTATCAACAGTAGATCCCACGAAACCATAGTTCATGCGAGAAAAATCAACCAAGCATTGCAACACTACTGAAACGAGCACAAGTGCGGTGACGTCTGAACGTGGGTTCACACTCATCACTACAAAATCCCGCCAAACCTGATGTTTCACTTCAACCGAGAAAGAGCATCATAACTATTTTTGATTAGAACGATGACATGCTGTGATTGAAGCTGCTTTGCTCTTCACCCATTCGCTGCATGGTGAAATAGTTGTGGCCGTCCAGCGACTCGCAGGTCTGTATTTGCGTGACATGACTTGTCGAAAGCACCACTAGTTCATGTCGCCATGTCTTACGCAAGGCAGCAAATTGGTGTAGCATGCTTACCGATGCGCAGTTTGTACGAGTCAATATGCCATTGCACATTCCAATTTTCGCTCGGTAACGTACACAAGTCGTTCCCACAAGCTCTTCAAAGTACGACGGGCAAAGCGCGTGCACATTTCCTTACGCCATATCAAACAAATGATGCCGACAAGCTCCCAACCGACAGTAAGCTGCACGTGCAGCCTGACTCAATGTTTACAAACATGGCGGTCGCTCACTTTTCCAGCCGAAAATCACGTCACGTGCAACTAATGTGATGAAGAGAATCACCGGTATTGAAGCTTTTTAAACTTTTTTTTCCAGAAAAAGTGTCTAAGCTGTACTGAATTTGAGTTGCACACTTTTCGATTTGCTTTGCTGTGTCAATAGACAACTGTGCTTGTAAAAACAGGAATTCGACACTTAGATGTCTTATGAACTTAATCAAAACATACGAATGTCAACAACTTCACGGTTTCAGGAAAATTTGATCGCTCCTTCTCCTCACATACTTCCTATTAACATATTTAAGAAAAGCTTAGTACAGCTAAACAAATGAGTTCTCAATTCTACATATAACCCCACGCAGCTTTCACTGGTTACCTTCATGCAAGCAGTCTTACTACAGCTATAGATAGCATGCTGCAAATTTTAATGGTCCGCATGAGATACCGTTAATTTTAACAATTACACTAAGCAATGCTACAGAGCAGCACACCTACTAAGCATAAGCGGCGTGCAGCCTTGACACCTTTCAGAATGAATTTTATTAACAGCTAGAAATATAGTGTAAATATTCACGCTCAACGGAAATGAAAACATGTGACGACAAAAAAGAAAGAAAAAAAAGAACAGCGGTACGCACAACTTTAGGGCCGCAGTACCAGTAAACAAACGAATCATAACGTAAATACGGCACACAATACAGAAATAGGGTCTTGTCCAAGGCACCATAGTTCACTAAACTGAAACCGCGGCAAAACGATTACACAAATTTTACCTTTCGGACATGACTGCTCATTACGGCGAATACGAGCGGTGAAGCTGCCGCGGATCGGACGACGTGACAACGAATGGGTGCCAAAACACAGGAATATTAACACGAAGCGATGAAACGCGCTAAGGTGCTGAAATGTCACGCAGGGCCTGCAACCACATGCTTGCCGTGATGTAGAGAGTGATTTCAGCAACGCGAACGAATATCGGACATCTCTACCACCCCGTCTATCACACTACACAGAAGTCGCCATATTGCCTGGTGATCACAGTTGCCAACAGGTTTGATAAACTGCGCTGGAGTTAACGCGTACGATCACAAACTCTAGAAACATCACTATCCACGATCAGTCTTTGAAAGGTTATTTATTTTCAACATTGGGAATGCTTAGCATTCGGCGCCATTCGTCAGACAACCAAAAATTTCACTTACGCTAGTTTCGGTTTCAGCGCAAAAACAAATGAAACAAAAAAAAAAAGCGCGGACGTATGGTGCCACGGAAAAGTGTGAAATAGGGGTTCAGAAGGGTACTTATCTGCCGCCTTCCAAATGACCTCAGATAAATAATGCCAGATTTAATCACTTCGATGATGAAGCAAGATGTCTGAGAGAAAACGCACATAGTTTAAGAAAAAAAAAAGTCACAGTTTCGTCGCAAGGGCGAGGCAATAGGAGTTTTAGAATAGCGCACCGCGAGCACTTGCGGTGTAGTGCCTAGAAGAATGTTCGAACGCGAACCGCCCTTCGCGTTCGAGACCCTGCGAAGTGCTGTGAATAGGTCGTGGTCACTAAAGCAACGCCCGCAACACCTGCAAACGTTATTAGGGAGTTTTAGAATAACGTTTGCAGGCACTGCGGGCGCCATATGAGGTTTAGAATAGCACTTGCCCCCCCCCAGGAGAAAGTCTAGAGACTTTCGCCCTGACCTCAAACCTAAATGCATGGAAGCTACAAACAGCACCTCGCGGGCCACGATCGCCGCACGCCATTTCGGATTCTCTGCGTGCGGGACGCGAACACGGGCGACTCGCGTTACGACGCATGCACAGTGGCAGCGACTACATCGCGAGGGCTCACTCGCGGTGCGCTATTCTAAAACTCCCTAGTGAATGTGACAGCAAGAATTTGGAATGTAACACTGAGAAGGGCAAGCAGATCGAAACGTGCAGCGCGCTGCTCACGCACAAATGACGCACGAAAACAACATACACAGGACGAGAGCGAACTAACAACGTTTACCTAACAACGCGCCGTTTACACAAAAACGAGGCACGACACGTAATCACAGACAGAGTGCGAACTCGCAAGTGCCCCAGTTGTTACTTCGCTGTGTTTGAAATGCACACTATTTTCGCAAACGGCTCTTGTCCAGCGAGCGAAGTGGTCTTTGTGCGACCAGGAACTAAACGCAATCGTTCCGGTCAAAGCCAAAGGCACGCGATTCTTTCCACCTATATTTATTTATTTATTTATTTATTAATACTGTAACCCTCACTTGAGGGTCATTACAGGGAGGAATATAAACACAAAACAAAAACAATACACAATGACAAAACAGGCATTACGTTTCATGTTGCCGGTAGTACAATTCTAGCGAACACTCCAACTCTTTGACATTTGCGCTAGTAACAGCGTACTCTGGAAGTCTATTCCACACTTCTATACTATACGGAAAAAAAGAATTTTTAAAGCCATCCAGACGCGTCCAAAAAGGCCTTATTGGGTGACTATGGTTCAACCGAGCTCCTCGTTTGGGTGCAGGTTGTATGTATGTGTCTTTATTTATTTTGATTTCGCCTCTTATAATTTGAAACAGGAGTTTTAACCTTTGCTTTTCGCGGCGCACTTGCAGGGGTTCTAGCGCACATGATTTTAACAAATTTGTGACGGATTCTGTCCTCCGGTACCGCGAGCAAATGAAGCGCACTGCTAGCCTTTGAATTTTTTCTATTTTATCTCTCAGTGACAGCTGATGAGGACTCCATACAGAAGACGCATACTCCAAAATAGGGCGAACAAATGTCTTATATGAAAGTAATTTGACATCTCTAGGGGCATCTTCGAGTTTTTTCCTCAAGTAAAACAACTTCCTGTAGGCCTTTGAACACACCTCCTCAACATGAGTGTGCCACCCCAAATCGCTGGTAATAGTCAACCCCAGGTATTTAAAGCTGTGTGTTCTGGTCAGAAGGCTATTTCCGATTTTATAATCATATGTGAGTACGGATTTTTTCTTAGTTATATGGGTGAACGTAGTCTTTGAAAAGTTAATTTCCATCCCCCACTGGGTGCACCAATTATGCAAGGCTTGCAGACAGCGATTAATTTTGATTTGGTCGTTTGCGTTAGTTACAGGAGCGTAAATTAAACAATCGTCTGCAAAAAGTTTGATTTTAACCGGGCTTTCGACAACTACGGAAATATCATTTACAAAAATTAAAAACAACAAAGGACCCAGCACAGACCCCTGTGGGACACCAGACAGTACTTTCAATGAACTAGATGTGCAATCATCTACACGTACTTTTTGTTGACGGTTCTCCAAATACGCGGCTATCCAATTTAGTATATCTGAGCTAAGTCCTAGTTGCTGAAGCTTAAAATTTAATTTGCTATGAGGAACTTTATCAAATGCGTTGGCGAAATCTACACAAATGACGTCTATTTGTTGTCGACCTTGGAGAGATAAATAAAAATCATGAACTGTTTCTACCAGTTGAGTAACAGTTGACAACGCCTTCCTGAATCCGTGTTGATGGGGATAAAAAAACTCTTTTGACTCAAGAAAAATAATAATGTGCCTTGCTATGAAGTGTTCTATGATTTTTCAACACAGAGAGGTCAGTGAAACGGGGCGATAATTGTTCACATGAAGTCGATTGCCAGCTTTGTATATAGGCTTTACAATTGCAGTGCGCCAGTCTTGCGGTAATGAGGATGTTTCAAGAGATTTTCTGAAAATGATTGTTAAATAAAAGGACGACGATTCGGCATACCGTCGTAAGAATTCACTGGGAATTTCGTCTGGTCCAGTTGCCTTTTTAGTGTCAAGCCCTAGCAAGTGACCGAACACCCCTTCCTGCATGATAGCTAAGGGCTCCATTGCGCAGGCGCGCGGGCAGGCCTGGTCAGCATCCACCTGATCGGTTTCATCTCTAGTGAAGACCGACTGAAAGAACTGGTTGAAAGAATTTGCTATCTGCAGTTTTTGCCTCACTGTCTCGGGTCCAATTTTTATCTGTTCAATTTCTTCTTTTTTATTCTTCAAGTGAAGCCAAAATTTTTGAGGGGAAGACTTAATGAAGTCAGCAAGGGTTTCGGTATAAAACTTTCGTTTGGATTCTTTTAATGCTGTCTTTAACTGTCCACGCAATTGTACGATTGCTACCGAGTTCGTTTTGTTTTTCCGCATGCGTTTTATTTTTCGTTTGATATGGACGATTTCCCGGGTTATCCACGGACTGCGCTGTTTCGTTTTCTTTTTACGAGTTGGAACAAATTTATCCGTACAATGCTTTACAATGATTTTGAAACGTTGCCATAACTCTTCTACAGATTCTGAGACAGAAGCAAGTTCAAACTCATGAAGGGACAATTCTAGATAGTCAAGTATAGACGTGTCATCGGCCCGTGCAAAATTTTTAATCTGAACCGGGATAAATGGCCGCTTCTGCAGCTTTGCGTCTAGTTGGATATTAACAGTTATCAGCTTGTGGTCCGATATTCCCTCTTCGACCGATAAAGTGCTATGTGTCACTCTGCGTGATAGGAACACTAAATCAAGCAATGTTGCTGAATTAGCAGTTACTCGCGTATTTTCTTTTACAATCTGTGTTAAGTTATGAGAGAACATTATTTCCAACATTTTATCACCACTCAGAGTATCTATATGTCCAGGTGTGACACTTTCCCAATTTATATGCGGTAAATTAAAATCACCAGTCAGTATCAACCTCGTGTTGCCATTCTGAAATCTGCACAAGAAACTGTTCAGTTGATCTAGGAAATCAGGCGTGGTACCAGGGGGCCTGTAAATTGCACCGACAATAAAAACCACTTTTTCAACGAATATTTTGCACCAAACCGTTTCGGAGAGGGAGCAGTCAATTCTTTCTTTCGTAATAGGCGACTGCACAAGAATGGCCACTCCACCACCCCGTGAATCCCTATCCCACCTATGTACAAGATATCCGGGGGGAATAATACAATCGTCGGGAATTAAAAGACTCGACCATGTTTCGGTTATGACAGCAATTTGTGGGCTATGTGACAGCAACAAGAATTCGAGTTCCGTGACCTTATTTACAATGCTACGAGCATTTAGTACAAGCAGGCGTAGCTACGATTTTGGCGCGGAAGTGGAAGGGGAAGTGTTTGACGTAGATGCGGCATTGGAGCGGGTAGCAGGGGCAGCTCTGCCATCCCTCTTGCCTTTGCTGTTCGAAATCTCACAACGCTCATTCTTGTTCTGATCCCAAGTGTAGAGCTTATCGTTTATTTTGAGCTTATCGTGATTCAGGGAAACCTTCATACCGCTATCACGCTCAGCAGCCGCACTCTGCCATAACTTCCTCCTCACTTTCACTGTTTCACTCGCATAGTCATTACTAATACTTATGGGACTTCCCTTCAGCTTCGGACAATTTTTCATCACACGCTCCTTTTCCCGGTAGTCATAGAATCTCATGATAACTGGCCTAACCTTCCCAGGCTGTACCTTTCCCATGCGATGTATTCTCTCGATCGTCTTAACTTCTACATCAAGTTTTTCCTTAAATATCTTGTCCACGACCGAAACCATTAAATCAGATTCTGATTCTATACTTTTTTCAGCGAGACCAAATACCAAAAGATTGTTTCTCCGGCTTCTGTTTTCGTATTCTACCAGCCTTTCCGCCTGCTGCCGGACAGTAGCTTCCAAAATATCAATTCTCAGGTTCATTTCATGGATTAAAGCAAGCGAACTGGTTAGCTTATCTGTTTTAACGTTTACTTCAGATATTTGGTCTCTAATAGCATTCAAATCACGTTCAGACTTGGCCTGGTTTTCCAAGATCGTTTGCAAGAGCTCTTGCGTCGTAGCAGGCCCGGGGTTTTCCTCGACATCTCCCGACATAACAAGCATCATCACAGCAGACCAATAGTCAATTATAATACAGTAACATCTTCGAGGGCACGGCAGGATCAACAAGCATAAATCATCACTACGACAAGAAGCTATTTCATTGCGGTAACCAACCTGCAAAAGCAGCAGCAGCAGTTTAGCCATGCTGTCGTCCGCAGGCCGGGTGCCGTGCCCTCTGAGGCGGTTCATGTCTCGTTGCTCCTTATATTCCGTTGCTGCAGGTGACGTCACTCGGGTCGGTAGATTATCGGTCTTTCCAGGTTCCAGGATTCCGTGGGGCGGCAGGAAGTATGCATTTCCATCGTCGCAGTTCGTCGTCATTGCAGTCAGACCAAAAAAACACGGCGCAACCTGCAAAAGCAGCAGCAGCGGTTTAGCCATGCTGTCCGCAGGCCGGGTGCCGTGCCCTCTATTAACTTTTAAGTTTCCACGAAAAGATAACCGCGCGCATACAAGCATCTACCCACCCCCCCTTCGCGGGGCAAAGTACGCGTGGGAGATAAGCGCGCATTGGCGCATTGTGAAAAGCTGGGCGCCGACCGCGGGCGGTTTTTTTTTTCCTGGAATTTTCATATATGTAGATACAAATACGGTGAATGACAGCGGCAGCAAAAAAAAAAAAAAGACCAGCCAAGATTATGGCAATAAAGAAAAACGCATTCAAAGCTTTTCGTGCTCGACGTGGTGGGGATGGGTGCCATTCCCATACACATATAGACCACTTGTAGTGAGTGCGTCTTAATGGAGGGGAGAAGAATATATTTAACAAAACATGAAATCCGGTAAGGTGATAATGGCTTTTGGGAGTATTGCGTTAGTATTCTTGAATGCCCCTTGACTCAAAGTCAATGGGAGCTTCTTTTCCGGCGGAACGAGTCCCTACATATCAGAGATAATCTGTAGTGATCACTAGGAAGGGCAGCATCAACTTTAGTCAAGCATCAGTGCTCGGCTCGTTCAAATGAAGGACTAAATTCGAGTCAAGGCTTCTTTAAGAATACGAAGGTTAGAGCACAAATTTCGTAATTTATAATAATGAAAGGCACTACCTTTATTGGGGCTTCACCAGCAAATGTAAATGTGTGTGCGCACACACACACACACACACACACACACACACACACATATATATATAAGGGAAAGAAGTGTATACCTAAGGGCTCGATTTTCTGTGTTTTGACACAATAATAATGAGATCTAACAGACAATAATGCCAAGGAATGTATAGGGGAAGTTATTAGAATCAATGTAAAGTAAATAAGAAGAAAGAAAAGTAGGTGAAAAAAATAACTTGCCATGAGCAGGAATCGAACCTACGACCTCCGAATAACGCGTTCGATGCTCTACCACTGAGCTATCACGGCGGCCATTCCCCCAGCCACTTGATTGGGTTTATATGGGAATTTAAACGTGGAAGTGTCAGTCAGCGCCACCGGTACCCAT
Source organism: Rhipicephalus microplus (assembly GCF_043290135.1). Lineage (NCBI taxonomy): Eukaryota > Metazoa > Arthropoda > Arachnida > Ixodida > Ixodidae > Rhipicephalus > Rhipicephalus microplus. Next base: position 40,268,619 of record NC_134709.1, on the reverse strand, counting down.
GGTGGCGAGTGTGGTACACTCTTTTTATGAGCCTGTGTGGCGTCACGTAGCACGTGAACTTATTTCGAGCTGGCAGCTGACCAATAGTCCCTCGTATACAACATAACGGCACCAAGTCTGCCAGTACGAGAATGAATTACGTCTTCATAAAGCATGTGTGCAAAGTGAGCGCCAAGCGTTGAGCTTATCAGGATTTCGAATTGCTCGGCTACACTCTCCTTATTTCCACTTGCGCAATCAAAAACTAACAAAATGCAGCGAAATTACAAGTTTATCGTGGATGATAATCTTGCGAGACGCAAGGAAGAATGGGTGTGGCGGGTGGCGAATGCATGGCAAGGCAGGGGAGAAAATAATTTACAATTCATATTTCTCGTCTATGGACCATGTTCGAGTATGCGCCCTAATCATGTCACTGTTCTTGCGTCACGACGGACGTCAAAAGAACTTCAGAAGCTGTTCTAGGGTTCTTACAGCATGTAAACACGGAAACGAGAGCAATCACAACACCGCAAATGACGTTCTCAGAAATCTTAAAGCTGCAGAAAAGATTGATTGATTGATTTGTGGGGTTTAACGTCCCAAAACCACCATATGATTATGAGAGACGCCGTAGTGGAAGGCTCCGGAAATTTCGACCGCCTGGGGTTCTTTAACGTGCACCCAAATCTGAGTACACGAACCTACAACATTTCCGCCTCCATCGGAAATGCAGCCGCCACAGCCGGGATTTGATCCCGCGACCTGCGGGTCACCAGCCGAGTACCTTAGCCACTAGACCACCGTGGCGGGGCAAAGCTGCAGAAAAGAAGGTGAAGCGATGTATTTTATGCCCAGATTCCCCGCTTGGCTATAAGTTAGACAAACAGCGGCGCGCCGCACATTATTGTGAGACGGCGGCGGTGGTGTGGTCTCTCTCGGAACTTCGGTGGCGGCACGAACGGCGTGAGCAAAAACAAGCGGCAACGCTGGCGTTCACAGCATGTTGAGTTTGTTTGTGAGAAATAACAGGGGCACACGCTTCCAGCTTTAGTTCCTAGCATGCCATAGCCGCATTTGCAGATTAGAAAATTGCATATTTCTCGCAAAGTGTTGCTGGCTACGGCAACGCATTTTTTTGTCTTGAAGTTGCGTCGTCACGCCGATAGAGATCCGCTGTGGTCAGTGGACCAAAGGGCACGCGATGTTGTTACTTTATCTGGTCAATCGCATTTTGCGAGTGTGGTCTGCGCGCCTGGATCTCTAATCTAAATTGATTGATGAAGCAAACTACAGCTGGCCAACGTGGCCTCCATTTCTCATTGAAATTAGCGGAACTGAGAAAATTTAGAGGCTGATCAGGCATTTTAGTGCAGAGTGGCGCAAGAGTTTTGGCGCAGTTCAGCGCACAAATAAGGAATGGTATCAAATTGACACAACTGGTGCAGCTGTTGGACCCCTGTTATATTGAACACAGGGCCACGTACTGTGTCGCTAGTCGCTCCTATGGCATTGTCGCACACACGCCACTCAAAACTATCTTACAACCGCACCTGAATTGAGTGACGACAAGCTCCGAGTCCGAGAATGACAGCACCTCAGCTTCAAGTTCTTATGGCGACAATATAATGCGTCAGCCTGAGACATCCGTAAACGTTCAGGGGTTGCTTTTGTTTACGACCTGGAGTGGTCTCCTCTGCCACACGTGCGTACCTGCTGACCTTTGGGACCAATCTTAGAGATACTCTGGTCATATGCAAGGTCCACACGTTGCTAGGGCGCAATGTGCTACCACCGGCTGCAGAGCTTCTTCTTACAAGACGGCCGCCGGAGCAAATCTCGGCCCTGCACTACGGAGCGGCGCGAGACGTTTCAAGATTGAACGCGATTTTGTTATTTCTTCAATACTACCTGTGAAAATACAAAAAAAAATATGCTTGGATAGATATAATGAAACGCCAAACTATGCGGGGAAAAGTGGCTCATGAAAAGAGGTGATGCTAGACATTCATTGTACATCTGATCTATTGAGAGATATTTCAAGTTACGGGCATACAAATACATTAGAGCACCCGAAGGCTCTTATTGTAAAACGAACAGTTATTGACAAATGTGCACGAGTGCACCTATGCATCACGAAAAATTAAGCAATGCTTCCCCACATGACACGAGCAATGAAGCAGCACCTTGGTGCACATTTTTTTTTGTGTGTATGTTAATAAAAACATTGTGAAGAATTTCTATTAATTTTTATACACTTCCTGGGTCCTTCATTTTCAAGAAATATATTATGAAGTTTCTTTGTTTTCAATGTTTTAGCACATAAGTGTTTCTTTATTGCATTACTCACCAGCTGGGAACCAAAAATTACACCCTTTTCACATTTTTATTCATTCCAAAATATTTTTGTTCCTCTACAAGATATATTTTTGAGGAGGAGCATTTCATTGTGCATAATTTTATATACTGCAATTCATGATAGAGTGCTTGCCAAACAGGCAATGCTGAGACATATAAAAAAAATAGTAATTTTCTCGTGGTAATGAAAGAATTAACACGCACTGACATTGCACAATACACTGGCCTCTACCACTTTGGCTCCATCAAAATGTGACCACCATGGCTGGGATCAAACCCAGGGCTTCGAGTCAAACAACATTTTAAAGATTTTTTAGTAAGCAGTCTATGCTAGCTTAGATGAAAGCAATGAAATAAAATAGTGAGAATTTATGAATTGTTTTTACATCTTGTTTCATTCAAACAAACCTGTTGCAACAAGCCTGTTGCAGGAATCTAATAAATAGAGATCTGGAAGCTCCTAAGTGTAGTGCCATTCGGTAATGATATTAAGCAGCTAGATTACAGTACCTAATACTATTTCTCATATCTACATCCTGAATTATTTTGGGATGACCTGTAACAAGAAATATGCCATTAACCAAAAGCATGGTCCTCTAAGCTTGAAGGTAAAAACATGGCTGGCCGTGGAGCAAGTAGAGTAACTGGCCTATCTGCAAACATTTCTGTTGACAAGTATTGTGTGTATGCTCACCCTTTGTTGCCATTCCTTGATGTTTTGCTGTGACTGTCACCAGATCCTTTCTGGTCAGCATTTCCATTTCTCTTGTTAGCCACAAATGTAGAACCTTCAGTGGCCTCTGTCAGGAGAGAACCATAAAGGAGCTGCACCAGCCTGGCACAAGCATTGCAAATGTCTCGCCTCGTGACCACTCTCACATGTTCTACAGGCACAGTCAACTTGCTGATCCTTTTCTATTTGACCCATTAGATGGTTTATTGGCTTGTGTTAGCATGACTTTGTGGCCTGCATTCTAGGCCACACCAGCTGTATTTCAATGCGGACAAAATGCAACACCAGTATACTTATTCTTAAAGGGGCCCTGCAACACTTTTCCAAGTAATCTTCGAATGGCTTCATTAGAGAGCTTATTCCCTCACAAATTTTAAAGTCTAGGAAGTACAAACATGGTTACATGGATTTGTTGAACGCTTCAAGCTATGAAGGGGATGGATGACAAGGAGTCCTCGACCGCTTTATCTGCTCTTCTCTCATTCACAACCTCATATCGGACATGGACACTGAACCCGCCAACGGGTGCATTGGTAAGCGGAAAAGGCACATCACTCCACTTAAGTCTCTACACCTTTCTGAGGAGATTCAAGCAGCCATCAAAACAGCCCAAGCGTATTTCGAGAAGCAGCTAGATAGCCACTTCAACTCAGTTCACCAACTACTAACGACGCAGTACGAGGCCTTCAACTCCTCGCGCATGGACCTTGCTGTTTTCCCTTCAACAATGTCCCTTCAATCACTTAAGGAGACAATCAATACCCTACACGCTTTCATGCTCGAGAGCATTTGAGCAAAGCCACCACGTTACATACCGCCTCCGCCAGCCGACATACACAATCGCAAGCTGAAGAAGCTTCTGTTAATGCTAATCATAGCCGACTGCTCTATTGTAACTATTTGAAACGGGAACGACCTTTCACAGCGGACTGACCAGCTACTGCCGGACCTCGACAATGTCACGGCCTCAATCACCACTACGAACAGCCATACGGCGACTCACTGCGGCCTTGCTCACTTGCAGGCCGCTCATGCAAGCCTCACCAACTGCTGGAAGAAGCAATGAGACAACAGTAGTCTTCAACGCCGAATCGCATACCTTGACCGGTAAATCGTAACGCACATAACCACCCTTTCACCAGCAACGGGAAAAGCTCTGCACGGGACTTTCCAGTCAGCTGGGCTGTAAGCAATCATGGCGTCTCCTACAGCATCTTCTCAACTCTACGCCTGCGATGTCTGTCACCCAGCAGAAGCTGCAGCGCGTGATTTGGGCCCATTCCAGTGGCACATCATCACTCATGAAAGACCTGGCTGCCAAGTAACTCCAACCCTTGCCCTCTGATGCTCCCTCCGCCCTTTCTGAGAGCTATTCTGTGTCCTCCAACCCCGAACAAGACGATGACATCATGAAAGCGGAGGTTTACGCAGCTCGACTCAAGTGTCGCACCAATTCTGCCCCTGGCCCTGACTGAGTCCCCAATAAGCTTCTTCGCAATCTTCATGCCACTTCGGTCATCACCCTTACTTTTTTTCTCAATCACTGCTGGTGCTTTGGCAATATCCCGAAGTCATGGAAGCAGACGTGCATAGCTTTCATTCCGAAACCTGGCAAAAAGCTCGCGATCATAAATCTCCAATCCACCTCTCTTACCTCCTGCATCGGCAAGCTCATAGAACAAATAATTCTTGCTCCCTTGCAAACACACCGGACGCCCACAGGCTCCTTCCCCATACTATACTTGGTTTTCATCCTGGACTCTCAATGAAAGACGTTCTCTTGCAACTTCACCACGACCTCCTGAGCTCATGCACTTTCTCGGACACGAAGGCCCTTCTCAGCCTCTATGTTCATAAGGCGTTTGACCAAATCTTTCATTAGGCTATCCTCACTGAACTTGGAGTCCTAAACCCCGGCACTTGACTCTTCAACTATGTTCACTTTTTCCTCACTGATCACACTGCCAAACTCCATTGTGGGAAATCTTCTGTCTCCCACGTTCGCTCTCATCTCTCGTGCTACACCCCAAGGCTTAGTCTTATCACCTTTTCTTTTGAACCTCACTCTCCGCTCGCTACCCGAAAAGGTAGACTGCATCCCTGGCCTAAAACACACCCTGTATGCGGATGGCATGACTTTTCGAGTCACTTCTGGTTCCAGATTGAACAAATCTTGCAATGCGCCACCGATTTTGTGATGAGCCATGTGCACAAGGCTGGTCTAACCTGCTCGGCAGCCAAATCAGCTCTTGTCATATGGTCCACCGGCCACCACTGCCACAAGACACCCCGCCCCACACCACCATCGTGATTTATGCCAACTTTACCCCCGCGCCCGTTGTCCCACATCTCCATGTGCTGGGGTTGGTCTTGCAGTCCAACCGTCGCAACACTCACGCTATTGACCAGCTCACGCATGCTAGCTCGTGCTTGAGTGCAGCGTGAGGCTATGTGCGAACGCGATCTACTCCGCCTAACTGACGCTTTTGTCACTACCCATCTCACCTATGGCCTGCCTTACACTCACCTCCTCAAATCCGAACGCGACAAGACGACAATATTCACGTGCTCATCCGCCGAGCCTACAAGACTGCCCTTGGTCTTATCAAGAGAACGTATCAACAGAACACCTTCTCCGCCTAGGGGTACTCAACACCATCGACGAGTTGATTGAAGCCCAACGTACTGCTCAAGTGCAGCTACTTTGTAGTTCACTGACTGGTCGTTGGTTCCCTTCTACCATCAGCAACGACACCTCTGCTCATCCACCAGACCTGGTCCCACTAACGCACGCAATTTGGGCAGTTTTCTGCATTAAGCCACTACCCAAGAACATGTTCGCAGGCCACCATGACACCCGCCGCCAAGCCAAAGTGGCCATGCTTCGTAAAGAAAACGACAACCACCCAGCCGTCTGCGTGGATGCAGCTCATTACGCCTCGCATCACGGCACCTTTGCCATCGTCTGTGTATCGCCCTCCTCACCGCCGCACGGGAAGACAACGGCCATAGCCACCACCGTGCGCACAACCTAGGCTGTCAAGGCAGAGGAGGCGGCCTTTGCCTTGGCTGCCATCTCCACCAAAGCCAGTGTAGTACTTTGTGATTCTAAGCCCGTCATCTCAAACTTCGCCCGAGGCCTTGTTACGCCTATCACACTGCAGTTCCTTCGCCCGCTCTTTCTGCGAGACGAACTACGCCACATTAAAATGGCCTGGGTCCTCACCCACTCGGGTGCGGCAACAAGTCGGCTCACCAACATGCTCGAGGATTTGTCAACCGAGTGATGGGCTCTTCAGAGTCAGACGTCCTGGTGCCCGAACGCCTGGTCACCTACCATGACATCGCCTAACACTATCGCCTTGAATGGTACGCCGACCCATCCCCTCATGATAGCCTCCCCAAGAGGTGCCAGATCGCTTGGCGCCGACTGCAGACCCACACCTTTCCGTGGTGCCCCCTTGCGTACTCCTATATCAACCTGGGCGTTATTGATTCACGCTGTTGTCTATGTGGAGGTGTTGCATCGCTCACCCACATCCTCTGGACTTGCTCGGAGGACCTGCTCCCCACCAACCAGATTTCACCAGCCCTCTTCAAGGAGCAATAGGAGGCACTTCTTTTCAGCACAGACCAAGACGTCCAAGCACAGGTCCTGGCAAGAGCTGAGGATACCATCGAGAAGCACGGCCTGGCAGCATACATAGCCTGCTGAACCTCCCCTTACGCCTACACCCCTGATGAATAAAGTTGTTGCTCACTCACTCTGTGACGGCCGTTCTTTACTCCATAAGAATTCATTAAGGTACCGATTAAATTTATCAACTAACAATTATAATGCTTTCATGAGCAAGAAGTACCATCAATCGCACTGCAGAACCAAATTTGTAATTTTAGTTTGTCAGTAGATTTCTTTTCGTCCGCGTGATGCTGGGTTACTGCCCCTGCAACCTTGAAAGGCCGGATAGATGCGGCCATGTGGAGGTGCAAAGAAGAACCTGGCAAGCAGAGATTGATTGATTGATATGTGGGGTTTAACATCCCGAAACCACCATATGATTATGAAAGACGCCATAGTGGAGGGCTCCGGAAATTTTGACCACCTGGGGTTCTTTAACGTGAATTCAAATCTGATGGCAAGCAGAGAACGTACTGGTGTGCAGCCCCTATACAGATATTCCTTTTACCCCTTTGCGCATACCTGAATGCTGTGCATGCCCAAAACTCCCCAATATAGCTAACTGAGACACACGAGCGAGCATGGCCAAAGCATGCATCCTTGGGCACCTTCTCACTGCTTTTTGGAACAGCATCCACTTTGGTATCGCTGTTCTGCAAGGGTCGATCGAAGCAAAAATCATTCGCGACGTCACAAATCGTCATGCCAACCCTAGTCGACGCTATGTATGACTATGAGGGCAATACAGGTCTTAAGGCATGACTGAATGTGTAGTTCTAGTAGACGAAATTTTTGAGGAGCAGCTGAGCCCAATGTCGCTCTTTTCTGTGGAGGAGTGGTCTGCTGTGGTGCGATCTGGACGTGACTGCGAGGAAGCGCTCCCAGCGCTAAAAATGGCGGGCCTGCCTGACAATTTGAATTGTGCTACATCCCAGTGGTACAAATCAATAAAAGTGATAGTTATTAGTCCCTCAGTTGCGTTTTAGTTCAAGAATCGCTACTAAGGGGTCGATAGCTATTCTATGCAAAAACCTTGACACGAGTAAATTTGATGTCAGTGCTCCTTTAAATAAACAAACAAATAAGAACAAACCAATTCACTCCACCCCTAACTGCACTCTGCAATTAAGTGCTAGTAAGGTGTGTCATGGAAATATCTAGCTACAAATTTATTATGTTTGGCCAAGCAGTAAAGTAATTCATCCCACCACGGCTTATTATAAAGCTTATAACCAATCACCAACTTTTAACTGAAATTTGCACTTAAAATAAGCAAGTAGTTCAGACACAAGAAGAATTTATACCTGCATTCACTGTTATATTCAATCGACCTAGTTGCAATGTTCTTAATTATCTATAGCTCTGTAAAGCCTAAACTTGCACCTGAAGAAATGGTGAAGGGAACAGCAGAAGAATTTCTTTTTATAAGCGCAGCCCAATTCTGGCATGAATATCTAGCTTCGAAAGTCCTTAAAGAACAAGCTGTGAGTGGTAGGTCAGTATTATTTTCTTTGTGTTGCTGCAAGTGCTGTGCCAATAAAATAGAGCACCTTAAAACAGCACTCATGACTAACTACATTTACGCTTTTTTTTTCGTACTACTATCTATATAATACGAAGATACCCTTTTCAATGCTAACACAGATGGCTAAAGAAGCATAGCCTGGCCCCAAACGTGTATATCCTGCTCTGACCTTTAAAAAAATAAAACTTTAATTACTACCACTTTTAAGGTAGGTCACCACCTTGAAAAACCCGTTTTCATGACACAATAAATTTTTTGGATTCGGCATTTTTAAAACCCTTGTCTATTCTATGCATAACATTACTTGTCTATTCCATGAAAATACATAACCCTTGTCTATTCAAGAATATTTAGGACCAAGAATCATGAAATTATCTCAAGCCGTTCGAAAGTTGTGACCATTCTTTGAATTCTCCTTGGATGCACTCGAAACCGAAAGTGAAGGTTTCTAATTTCACAACATCTGCCATATCGTCATCAATGTTTTTTGTTAGACATGTAGCGAGAGGCAGAGAGATGTGAAGGACCTCGCCACTTTATTTTCCAGAGCCAAAGCAGGGCGGCGGCGCCTGGCAGCTAGGACACAGGCAGCCATGGCCGCTCTACTTTCATCCAGGACAATAAAGTGGCAAGATTCCACACGTCTTTCTGCCTCTCGCTACAGACATATTCTGTAATGCTAAGTTGTCAACATAGATTCTAAAGATTGTGGGAAATAATGTTGATTTATTTTTAAATGTCTACTACACATCTACGGCACCATTGTTTGAGTTGCGCGCATTCTTGCTCGGCTCTCTATGCTTTTGAGTACACTACCTACACCTTTTGAACTTTGTTTTGGCCTTAAAAAATAGAGTTCTAGTACTCTGTCACAGATGGCAAAGTATAGAACAAAAAGCAAGCATCAATGCAAGTTAAAAAGTGAATATATCAAGCGTGGACCTGCTTTGACGCACGCACGTAAATGAGAATCAGCTGGAGATGCAAAACAAGCTAGAAAAAAAAATATTTGCTTCAGATCAATCAAAAGGAGACTGTGCCACTTCAAAATATGTCCCAAGCTATGATACTGGTGAAATTTGCATATATTGACGTTTTTACTATATGAACACTTGATTCTAATTTTTAAAGCCATTTTTCTCAGAACATTATTTTTGGTAACCTACACTTATGCAACAATTTTTCTTACTACACTCAAACCTCATTATAACAAAACTGAATCTTACATGAAAATATGTTCGTTATATTGCAACACTAGTTTTCATTAACTTTGTTATAATCGATATTTCATTATATCCAGATTCCTTATATCGAGGTTTGAGTGTATTTCTTTAGAGGTAGAGCTGTGCATTCAAGCACAATACAAAACGAGCAGTAACTTTTCATACCATGGCTAATTGTATGCAACACAAACCTGTCAAATATAAAACTTTTCAGTCAATGAAGTTTTTCAGTTTCACCATCAGCAGCAAAATCATGAGCCAAGAGCCAGGCAATCAGAGACGTCGTTCAACATGTGCTTAGCATCCTGGAAAACCAACAGCCAAAAGCAGTGCCCCTACGGGTTTGATGCGAGACAGCCAAAAGCAGTGCCCCTACGGGTTTGATGCGAGTAGGTAGCTGTTCCGGGACGTCCCAGGACCATAGAGTATTGCTTAATTCGCCTACCTCTTACCCCTTCATGCCGGATCGACAATAAAGTTGTTTCACTCACTAAGCCATTTGCGATAAAGTGCCATAACTTAAAGATGTGATGATCATAGATGTACCTGCTAAGTTGCGTTTGAATCACACCAAGCAGTTTGTAGTTGTGACAGTTGGCGCAAAACGCATACTTTGGCACTTTTTGATTTCTACAAATTTTAATTTTATTTTTTATATCTTCAGCAGCTTCATCATTCCGAACCGTAAATTCCCCTAAGCCTTACAAGCCAATACCATAATTATTACTTCTGGACGAAACTGCTGTGAAAAATTTTTTTTTTAAGGTGGTGACCCTACAGTGAGCGGAGCTAGGACATGCAAGTACTAAGGTGCAAGACGGGTTCTATTGTTATTCTCACTCTCCCCATTATTTGAAATACAGCCAAAGGCTTCACCTTTGGCAAGCTCCATGCGCTTTGAGGCTTCCTTACTGGTTGGTGGACTCTTGGAAGTTTTGGCTGCCTTCTGATGGGTGTGCTTTGCCAGGGCGTGCTCAGTCCACTCATTGTGGCCCAGTGGTACAGGAACAGCTTCTTTTGAACATGTTCTTTTGTTTTCTGCACTTTCATTCACAGTAGTTGATGTGGGAGCCTTCGCTTTGCTTCCATTTGAGCTTTCTGCATCCTCCTCTTCAGTACTATCACTCTGGGTGGTTTCAGAGTCTCTGTGACGGTAAAGGATGACCTCCTCCCGGCGGCCACGTTCACAGTCACGTTTCAGTTCCTCTGCATATCTGTACAGGCCCATAAGTATACAGTATTCCATACAGTAGTCACAACGCATCAATGCTCATGACACTTGCCAAGGAGTGACACCAAGGGCTGTGTGGAATGCGAAAGTAGAGGTTTCTAGAATAACTTTTGATTACTTCAGTTAAATTAACGAAAAGTCAGTATGTCCAAATTTATCTTTTTTAAATTTTCCTTGCAAAATGCATACTTATTAGGAGTGACGTCAAAGATGCTTATAATTATATTCAAGTTGTGCACTGAAGCTGTGACTGATGCACTGACCAAGTGGCAAAAAAGAGAAAACCATAAGAGTAGCAATACGAAAGCACCGAGGTAATTAGATAATAATCCAGATTCTATAGTTTCACATCTTCTATGGTATAAACAGCTTCCTTTCGAGTCGCTGACATCAAATTAACTAACACCAAAATACAGTAAAATTAAGTTATTGTTGGCATTAGAAACAGAAGTGCCATAAACAAATTTCTTAATGAAATGTGTAGCAACATAACATACCGAAATGAAAACTTTATTGAAGAAAAAGACTTTTCTTTACTTATAGTGATAAGGCAGATGCTTATTTATAAGTGTGGCTACAGCAATATTTGGAAGACTCGTAGAAAATGTATTCAAATGCAGCCAGTAAGTAGTAAAAGTAAGCTAGAACACATATTTTAAAATATGTAAATATTTATCTATTTGTACATATTGCGACCAATTCGACATATGGCAGAATTGATTTGATTTATGGGATTTAATGTCCCAAAACAACCCACACTATGACAGACACCGTTATAACAAGAGTGGGTGTACAAATAATGACAAGCGTGTGCAAAGAGATTAATACAAAAGAACCTATATATATATATATATATATATATATATATTTATATATATGTTCACCACCATAGCATATACTAAAAGAGAGAGTTAATGATCAGACTTCACCATGCAATGAATTCCAATACTGAGTCATGCAGGGGAAATACTGTTTTTGGAATCCTTAGTGTGTGGATAGAATACTCTGATGTTTTTAAGGTTTAAGGAAAGGTAGCCTGAAATTGGTGTCTGGTGAGCAGACATCAAATGAGAGGAACCTGAGCGGTGACAAAAGGAGCTTTCAAAAAAGAATCTTGAAATATTCAATGTGGTGGTATCTTGAAAAAAGCTGGACAATTAAAGGCCAGCTGCAACGAATATTTACTTACACGAAAACGGCCATAGGTATGTAGTATAGATACGGTAAGTTACGAAAACGAGACTGAAAAATCTTGCAGTTGCATATTTATTTATAATTGGTGCTCTAATTGCCAGCAAGCAGACGACACGGAGCTTTAGTGGTGTGCCCAGGCATATCGAACAGAACCGGATATGACGAATACTACAGAGCGTCGCCGCGTCGCACCTTGTAATCAATCCTCCCTACCACTAAATCGCTCTTTCCTGCATGACGCCCGTTCGCGAGCGGCCGACTTGGAAAGATTTGCAGTACGATCCCAATGCTATGCGTCGCCATAGACTGCGCTAATGAAGGAATTTTGAAAAATGGCGGCCAAGCCCACCTCACTTGTCATGTCGCAGTGCACGTCACTGAAAGTTGTAACCAAGGAAAGTTTAACCCACTCTATGCCTACTTCACATCCCTATTTTGTGGAAGAGGTGATCGAGCTTGTTGTTGGCATGGCCGAGCTTGTTGCCATCTTGCAGAGCAAGACGAACCCACCAACACCGCTGGTGTCGGTGGTTTTTTCTGCTCTTCTTGCATTACAAGACAGCGACTTGCCAGTAACGTAAGCAGTACTACTTCTTCTTGCTTCCTGCGTAGGAGAATCATCGAAGTCTACATCACCGGATAGCGTTGTGGCGTTTGCGAGATGCGTCAACAACCGGGTAACAGCGCATCCATCCCGCGTTCACCCCGTGGTAGATGGCATAATCGGCGGCACAGGGCACGTCCTGTGCGAACGACGCTGCATTTCGGCGGCAGGAGAATTTCGCTTTCTGTAGAAAGCGGACGCTGCAGTGTGAACCAGGGGTACGTGGCGCGTCCGCGATGTGCGTGCTCGAGGAGCGCGGAGCAGAAGATTTTTCTGTCGTTTACGTCACTTCAAGTCAGCCGTAATGGCGTCGTTTTTTCTAGTTTTGGTCTCAAAAACGCCGTCATTTTCAAGTTTTTTTCTCTAAGGTAAGGGCTTGTATTTTGAAGGTGACATTTGGCAGGCAGCACTACCTCTAGCTAGTCTACCTATATATTAACTTTTTGTGGAGTGCCAAATTTCGTTGCACTTGGCCTTTAATCTCAAACGAGAAAGACTGCAAATAAAACAAGCAGCTTTCTTCTGAACTTCTGAAATTATGCACAATGTCATTCTTAAGTTGGATGAAACAATATTTAGTACTCCACTAGATCAGTGTACCTTGTGGCAATGTACAAGGTATGATGGAGATAACCAAGTCTTTTTTTTTTTTTTAGCTTTACAAGAGACAATCTATATACTTGGGCAAAGTCAAGGTGGGTTTTAAAAGTAACTCCTAAATATTTGTAATGCGTAACTCTGGTTTGTGATACATCAATGATATTGCGGTTGAAAAATGACGGGGCCTGCCAGTTAGGAAAAAAAAAACTGTGTAATTAGGATGGCTCATTGTTACTATTTATGTTACGACCTTTTCATTGTGGCTTGCCCTTGGAGATATTATGGGATGCCAGCTTTAGCACCCATTTTAGTTCGCGAATGCATAAGACCTATACTGTGCACCCTATTGGCTTTTCACATTGCATAGCTCTTGCAATGATCACTGAATCGCACAATGATGAGAGTAGGTGACATCAGCCACTGGAAATGCAAAGAAAATGAGGTGTGCATGCATACATCCCCTCCTATAGCACAACGGTGACTGAGTTCATGCATCAAAAAGACAAGTGTTGAGTGTTCACTTTCATTGTGCAGCTAAAAGAGGGCCCCCATCTCAGTAGTTTGGCAAAAGCACAATTTTGTTTCACTCATTAGGCTTTGCCTTCTGGCACTGCGATTCCAAGTTGAATTGGGCCGCCACTTTTTCCCCTAATTTCTCACAATTCAGTAATGCTTACAGTTTTTCTATAACCATAGGCATTAATGTAAGATAATATGTGTGCATATATCTGCAATTAAAATAGTATTTAAAACCAAACTGGTGTTAGTGCAGAGTGGCTGAAGAAGCCTTACCGTCGATCCCTCTCCCTTGTTGCCGAGTCACGCGAGTCCACACTCCTTTCCCTAGAGTCTGTGCTCCTCTCACGTGACCATCTATCCCATGGGAAGTAGTCCCATTGCTTTGGCCCGTCTTGGGAGTCGCACGTCTTTTCACCGGTCACATCCTATGGCGGGGGGCTCTCGTTTCCCAGTTGAAGACAGTCAGGACCTCCACCTACTTTTTGTTTTGGTGCTTGTTGATCCTCTTTATCAGCCATTATTAGAAGTCTGAACACTGCACAGGATATCCTGCTACAGTTCAGGCAATCCTGAAAACAGACAAAACTTAGCGGCTCCAAACCCTTCGTGCGTGTGAAATCGAAATAACGGCAAAAGAAGCCAGCTCGCGTATGAACATTGTGCGGAAGCACCAAAAGTAAATAAAGTGAGAACTTTTTGTCGTGAAATGGAACTGCGTTCACACAAGATTTCACAGACGGCTTTCAATTCAACGACTTAATATTTTCAATTCCTCGAAAAAATGACTCGTGCACACACACTCAAAGTATAAAAATAATCATGTAAAATTACAACAAGTTTAAAAGAGAAGACGACATTACTCAAAACGAGTATTCAGAATGGATTAGGCAGTTCTCGGGATCTTCGCAGCACACAGCTCACGTATGATATACGGCGCCATCACACGCGTCTAGCATCAGTATTGATATTATGAAGGTCCGGCATGACTAAAATAAGCGCATAAACAACATAGCTGACGCGGGCAAGCGAAAGCTTGACCCGTCGCGAAAGGTTATGCGGAGCAGAAGTAACAGCTTACCAAAAGAAGAAAACTGAATGCTACATTATGCACCACACAATTCGTTAAATTAAGCACCGGCGCGCATCAGCGCAACCACATATGAATACCTATGCGCCAAGCACATGAAGGAGGTAAGTTCCTACAGCAATAACAAAAAAAGCGTTAAAAAGAGCACGACGCTACCTTGCATATTCTAAGCAAGATTACGCTCACGTCCACCACGTAGATTAACGACACTAAATGTATCGTGCGTCCACATATAGTTGAAAGAGGGAACCAAAGGAAACTCTACTGACTCCAGCACCAAGAATGAGTAAAATTTGAACAGCAAACAAACGCAACCAGCGTTGCCAGATTAGGAAGAGGCTCCAACGCCATATGTCATAAATTTTTATACAATAATTGTTCTATAAAACTTTATGTCATACGCCAAGCAATATTTCACCAGTTTTCACCAGCACTTCAATCAAGCAGCTAAGACGTCATTTTTTTACGCTTTACTGCACAAAAACTATACAAAAGTGTTTTAATTATTTGCAGCAGTTTTATGTCATAATATTATTGCAAAGAAGTGATTGCACTGTTTTTACAAAAACTCACTTTGTCATGTACAGCACCGTTATGGTGGAATTTGACCGAAGGACGCCAGGCCAAGGAAAGTATCAAGTTCTACTCTTCGCCGAATTATAGCCTTCAAGATAATAAACGTACGACGCCGCTTGTTTTTCATTTCGGAGGTCACTGTGCGCCAAGGCGGTTTTGACCGGCGGCGGCATCGGCGCAGCCGCGCAAAATGATCGGCGCCGGCAACGCTGAAACCGAAACAACAACTAAAAAAATAAAGCTACTTTTTGTGTTTTTATTTACCGGAAATTTACAACTTTTACCAGTGATGTCTAAAATAACAGAACGAATATGTAAGAGAATTGGCAAATGTTCCGTAAAGGTTTTGTTTTTCAGCATACATATTGAATATATGCTCTTTCAGGGCGCCCCGTTTGGTCACACAGCTAACACTGTATCACAAGAAATTTTGTTTCTTTCTTTTTACTCTAGTAGCGATGCTGTTAGGTATTGTGCCTTATTAACTTACACTATGTGTTGTTTTCAATTCCAATTTTTAATTCTAGAACGCTAGTTCTAGAAATGTTGCCGCCGATTCCGCCATATTGCTCAGGGCAGAACGCGGATGGGCGCATTCTATCGTACGTGGCTTTCGCATTGTTTTTGTGCTAGTAAAGTTGGGTGTGGCGCCTATAACCGAACAAGACGGTCTGGATGCATCTGTGATCGCTTTCGAGACGACGATGGTGCGCTCTTTGGCAGAGTTTGGCTGCGCAAATCGTGTAAAATGGACAACGGGCACAACTTACAATGTGTAAGTAGGCATGCTTCGCTCGCTCGCTTTTTCTCGCATATTTTCGCGACTACGACTGCATTCGCGAGTAAATAGATTTTATTTTTGCGCCCGGGTGCACGGAGACATTTTGAATAACTTTTGTACGTTTCAGGATTCCAAAGACGTCGTACTGCGCGGTACATGAGAGAAACGTTCTAGAAACGTTGCGTAAGCGTGCGCTCCGAGGCGAGAAGGTTAAGCGCCAAAAAAGAATGACGACTTATGTTCAGTGCACATGTTGAAGCAGGCTGCTTCGATGAGATAAGGTAAATAACGAGACGACGGGCTTGTAACATTACTACCGTGTGTGCATCGTTTCCATGCGCACTTACAAAAGCCAGTACGTGGGTGTGCCTCGTTTGTGAGTGCTTCGTTTTTGAAAGGTAGTTAATGTAGCACCGGCTCTGCATTTTGGTGATTTTGAGTTTCTTGTATCTGCAAGAGCACTACGCTCTTAATGCTCAAATTAAGAGCGTCTCTTAATGCCTCTCTTTATGTAGAAAAAAAAAGAAGGAAACAAGCTGCTCTGAAAAGTCAAGGAAATACACTTTAGCCTAAAGCGCCTCTCATTGGGCGTGGCGGGATTTCGACAGTCTCATGAAACTTCATCCGCAATGGAGTGGTACTAGCAAAAAAAAAAAAAAAAAAACTGAATTATTCGCGAACGAGGTACAATTAGGGCCAAACCTCATAAGCGCGAAAATGCACGCGACAGCGACGAGCGACGAAACAGGGCGTTCACGCGACGTGTCGCGTGCTCATTTTCGCGCGATCGCTCGGTTCTCCAGATTTGGAAACCGTCGCTCATCGCCCGGAAGTGCTGGGCTCAAGCAGCCAATAGTGAAAAACCGGAAAAGACAAAGACTACATAGGTGCACGTGGCCCTGCCCCAGTCACGTATGCGCAACAAAATATAACGCAATGTTTATTACGCATGTGCATATAAAAAAGTGCTGCAAGGCAATAATAAACACTTTCCGTTTCATTACACAACAATATATCTTATTTTTAAATTGCATACCGCTCGCTACGCGGTTTTCTTGGTGCGAGTAGACGGCCTCATGCCAGCAACAGTGGAATTCGCTCGCCGAAGCTACCGAAGCCGTCGCGTGAATGAGGTTTGCCTGCGCTAGCGACTGATCGCGCGAAGCCGATCTACGTCGCGTCGCTCGTCGCTGTCGCGTGCATTTTCGCGCTTACGAGGTTTGGCCTTAACAGCTGAAAAAGAAGGGTAAGACATCGTAGCAGTACCAATGGGGCTCTTTAAAAATATCATATCCCGGCTGCGGCGGCTGCATTTTCGATGGAGGCGGAAATGTTGTAGGCCCGTGTGCTCAGATTTGGGTGCACGTTAAAGAACCCCAGGTGGTCGAAATTTCCGGAGCCCTCCACTACCGCGTCTCTCATAATCATATGGTGGTTTTGGGACGTTAAACTCCACATATGAAATCAATCAAATCTTTAAAATATATTGAGGCATCTCAGAATTTCATTTACCAGACAGTGGAGCAGAACATATTGTCAGATGAAAGATTGGAAGTTTTCCGAGCACCGTTTTCTCCGGATAATCAGGAGCTTCTCAAACGAGTATGTACACAGGCAAATACCCCCCCCCCCCCCCCCTATTATAAAAAGTTTGCACACACGCTGCACTGTTATCCGCCTAGGGCTTACCGTTGTGTGCGAGTGAAACTTTTATTTTCGCTGCATCTCCTCACTGATTACTTCTGCTGTGAGGCAACTGTGCAAACATATTGTGAGTGAGTGATAACTTTTATTCATCGAAAGGGTGAGGTAGGCTAAGCCAAGTAGGCTGCCAGGCCGTGCCTCTCGATCACGGCTTGCGCTCGGTCCAGGATGCGTGTTTGGATGTCTCTGTCGGTGCTGCAAATAACCTCCCATCGTTCCTCGGTGAGCGGGATGGGCTGGCTCGAGGCGATAGTGCTGAGTAATGTCGTGGTAAGTGACCAGGGGCTCCGGCACTGGGGCGCCCGACCGTGAGGGGCCCACCGCTCGGTCGACGAGTCCTCGAGCTTGTTGGTGAGCCGTCTCGTTGCTGGTGTGACCCGAGTGGGCAGGGACCCAGATCAGTTCGAAATGGCGCTGCTCGTCTTGCTGCAGTAGCGGGCGAAGGAGTCATAGGGTAGTAGGCGAGACAAGACCTCGCAAAAAATTTGAGATGGCTCGTTTGGAGTCACTGAGTATGACGCGAGCGTCGGCCGAGGTCGCAGCCAAAGTGATGGCCGCCTGCTCCGCTGCGACGGCGTATGGTGTTCGAACGGTGCTGGCCACGATTGCAGGTCCAGAAGGCGCTGAGGAGGGCGACACGGAGACGATTACGAAGGCGTCCCTGAATGAGTTGTAACGGGCCGCATCCACGTAGGCAACGGCCGGGTGGTCAGCGTACTTGGCGTGAAGCATGGTCACGCGGGATTGGAGGCGAGCGTCGTGGTGGCCCGCGAGCATATTCCTAGGCAGCGGCTTGATGCAGAAGGCCGTTCGAACAGCATGGGGCATGAGACCAGATCCGGAGGGTGGGAGGAGGTGTTGTGGCCGATGGAGGAAACGATGTGGCGACCGGTCGGTGAACGGTAGAGGCGTTGCACCTGAGTGGAGGGGAAAGTGATTTTAAATGAAAAGAAGAGAAAAGTGAGCCTGTTAAGGGTAGGAAGGTCGCTATGGCATGTACGACGGGTTCTCTTTAGGGTATACCGGGCTTCCCGCCGTCGTCCTCATAGCTGATCTTCGCCAGTGATATATAAGTGGTTATATCAGAAGAAAAGAAAAGGAAGGTGCCGACCCGTAACTGTCTCTCCTTACGAGGACACCTCAACAGGTCAGCAGAGGAATGGGATATGGGGAATAAAAGATATAGGGAGAAGGAAGGAGGGATAAAAAGAATAGAAGGAAAATGGAGAAGAAGCCGCCAGCCAACGAGAGGAAAAAAGAAGGAGATAGGAAAGTGGGGATCCGGTCGAAGCAGTCCAAGGGCGGGGTGCCACAATGCGAGAGCTGCACGGCATCAGGAGACCGCGGAGGGCGAACCAGTCGGCGGGAGCTACGCTGAAGTCGGAGATCGCGAGGGCACAACCGTCCAGCTTGAAATCCTCCGAGCGAATGATGAGGAGACGCGTTTGTTCTAGGTAGAACGAAAGATTTATTTACATATAGAAGAAGGATAGGAACTGTACAGTGATCCAGAAGAACGAAAGATTTATTTACATTATAGAAGAAGGATAGGAACTATACAGCGATCCAGAAGATCCCGCAATATGTACAACAGAGATTCAGTTCATGGTTCAGCTCATGACTCCACACAAGATTCAGCAGTATTTACAAAAATGCTTCGGCTTTTATAGCCCGCCGTCCGAAGGACGCGGTGATCACTCTTGCCACAAAGCAGGGGACGAAGTCATTGTGGTCCACCCACCAGAAAGGGTACAGATATTGCACCACTCGGCTAGGCGAAATGGTCCAACGGCACCGGTACAGTGGCGCCGTCCCCCCTCCCCCGCCGCTGTACGAGCCCGTTAAACGAAAGGCTTGCCTCGTGAAGCTTCAGTTGAGACCCGACTGCTTCCTGGCACGTCTACCGGACAGCGTCTTGCAGACTGGGCGCCGATGGGGTTGAAAGCCTCCCTAGTAGACCGGATTACGCACAATGGCTTCTGGCCAGACGAATTGCCGGGCCAAACGTAACAAGCCCCGTAACTGTCTCTCAGGGGGAGGACACCTCAACAGTAGCTTAGGAGGAATGGGGGTAGAGAAGGGATTAAAAGGATAGGATTAAAAGCTCGAGAGATAGAGATAGAAAAAGGAGAGAGCGAGGCGCAGGGACAGTGAACGACGGAAGTGAGAAAATGACGGGAAAGATGGACACGGTTGCAGAAGTCCGAGGACGGGGCACCACTGGCGAGAGTTCTTGTCGGCGTCAGGAGATGGCGTAGGGCAAGTCCAGTAGGTCAGAGCTACGCTGTCGTCGAAGGTCGGCGTCAGGAGATGACGTAGGGCCAATCCTGTTGGCCAGAGCTACGCTGACGTCGGAGATCGCGAGGGCACAACCGATCGGCACGGAATCAAGGGAACCGGTGAGCCACAACTCGTCGAAGTTGTTGTGTACACCAAGGCGTAGAAGACGATCCGGAGATGTGTTGAGGGGAAGGCCTAGAGCGGTCGTGTATGCCCGACAGATGAGGACGTCTGTCTTGTCGCGTTCTGATTTAAAAAGACGAGTATAAGGAAGGCTGTTAGTGATGCGGGCAACAACGAAGGCGTCAACAAGGCGAAGCAGATCGTGTCCTCGCATTCCTGCACGCAGCGCGTGGACACAAGTGAGGAATATTGCGGTCTGTTGCACCGAGAGCGAGAGCTTGTCGATGGTGAGTGTTATGGTGGTTGGACTGTAATATCAGCCCAAGCACGCGGAGATGGGAAATGATGGGCACAGGATTAGAGTTGACGTGCACGGTGATAGTAAGGTGAGGCGTTTTGTAGCGATGGTGGTTGGGAGACCGCATGAGAAGGAGAGACGATTTGGCTGCCGAGCAAGTGAGATCAGCCACGTGCACGTGGGAAGTCACGACGTCGACTGCGCGTTGCAGCGCCTGCTCGATGTGGCTATCAGATCTCGATGTGACCCAAAGGGCGACGTTGTCAGCGTACAGGGTGTGTTTGAGACCAGCGATACGGTCCGGCTTTCCAGGGAGTGAGCGGAGGGTAAGATTAAATAGAAAAGGCGACAATACGGCACCCTGAGGGGTGCCGTGAGGGCCAAGCTCGTACGTGGGAGACGGGAGGTCCCCTATGATGATTTCGGCTGTGCGGCTCGTGAGGAATGCGTGAATGAAGTTGTAGGTGCGGGTGCCAGGATTGAGGGCTGAGAGTGTGGCAAGGATAGCCGAATTAAAGGAGTTGTCGAACGCTTTATGAAGTTCGAGGCTAAGGAGAGCCTTAGTGTCTGATAATGTGATGTGGGTGGGTCGAGGAGGTCATGGTGGAGTCGCAAGAGGGCATCTTGCGTCGAGAGTTGGGGGCGCAATCCAAGCGTGGTGTGGGGAAGGAGATGGTGAGCGTCCGATACGTTTGCAGGTGAGCGGGAACGACGTGTTCCAGAAGCTTGCCGGCGCATGAATTGAGTGAAATGGGCCTGAGATTCTCGATTGTGAGTTTCTTTCCGGGCTTGGGAGTGAAAGCCACGCGAGCGTGTTTCCATGATTAAGGTAGGTTGCCCACGTGCTCGTTGAAGAAGAAAGTAAGGGTAATGAACGAAGGAGCGTCGAGGTTTTAGAGGAGCTTGTTGGGGATGCGATCTGGACCGGGCGCTGAGGTGGTGCGGACCTTCTGTAATGCCACGTAGATGATAGTTATAGCGCGAGAACAAAACGACGACACAGAGACAAGAAGGACACAAAAGACTCTGTGTCGTCGTTTTGTTCTCGCGCTATAACTATCGTCATGCCATACCAACTAGCCCAAGCTGCCACACTTCTAAGCCACGTAGACCGCCGCTTCCGTGTTGTCGGCGTCGAGTTCTGCGTTGGGAGCCCCAGTGCAGGATGCGAGAGGGGAACAATGTACACCAGGGGTCAGAAGCTGGAAGTACTTCGCTGACAGGCCTGCCATCAGCGACGGAGTGTCACCGGGGTAGGCCCGGACCAGTCGTTGTAGGTTGTAGTTGCTGGCGAGCGACCAGCTTGCCGGAAGCAGGGTCGTGAAGGTGGTGGAGGAGATGCCAAGACTGCAGCCCAACGGACCGGAGAGCTCCGAGCAGAGTTGTTCCCATTGTTGGCGTGCTGCTCAATAGTACGATGGAGGTGTGTGATGCGGCGGCGTAAGCGACTGTTGTGACGGTTGCGTATGCCAACGGTTGGCGAGTCCCGTTCGAGCGGCCCACAGATGGGCAAGGCGGGAGTCGATTGCGGGATGGTCCTCTGTGGTAATGATTGAGGCAGTGACCGTGTCAAGATCCGCTAGCAGCTGATCGGTCCATGTCGAAAGGTCCTCGATGTTGGGGGCAGCCGAGTGCAGCCGGCGTTTTCGGAACGCGCCCCAATCTGTGTGGCGGGTTGTGTGTGGACGTGGCTTGCAGAGGGACGTGTTCACTTGAATTGTGAGAACATAGTGGTGAATGCCGAGGAAATGGTGCGTGTTGGACCAGCGCGCGTCGCGCACACTACGGCAGAAGCTCAGGTATGGTGTAGTGTGGCGGCACACACTGTTGCCGATGCGGGTTGGCTGCGTGGGATCGATGAGCAAGGAAAAGTTGAGGTCGTGAGCGAGCTGCCACAGCCTCCTTCCGAACCTTATGGTAACCCCAGCCCTGATGCCTGCACGTTGACGTCGCCGAGAATAAGAAGGGGGGATTTGGCTGCTGTCGCTGCAGGGGCACGAACCAGGGCGAGGAGCGATGCTTCTTCCGTGGCAAGAGGGGTGTTGTACACATTGAGAATAAAAAGTGCACTGCTCGCATCTCTCAGGCAGTACCTCGAGAGAAACTTGGTGCAGTTCAGGGAAAGCCAGATCGGCTCGATTGACAACGAGCGCCCGCCGGGTGAGGATGGCCGTGACGGGGTGGGGCAGGGGATCATGAGCTACTTGGTTGTGGGCAACGTAACGGGAGAGGGAAACGTTGGCGTGAGTTTTCTGTAGTACGATGATATCACGAGAGGCCGAGGGGTCTATTTGTTGAAGGTGGAAAAGAGGTGTTCACGTGACGAAAACCACGCCAGTTCCACTGCCAAATGGTTACGATGGATTGGTCAGTCATTTTTGACAGCCGATGACATTCCCTCGGCCGATGATGGATAGGATCGGGCTGCGGAAGTGTGGGTGGTGCGGGCATGGAACGGTGGCTTGGCTCGGATGTTTTCGAGCAGGGTGTCAACTGTCGATTGAAGAGATTCGAAAGACGTGGCGGGGGTTACGCGGCAAAGTCTGTGCGCAGGAAATTGAGTGAGAAGCTGGTGGACGGAGGTAAAGCGGCTTTCCAACCGTTTTTCAAGATCCACGAGTGTCGTCTTGATAGCTATCTAAATCTCTTCGGAGAGGTGGAGAGATGCTTATAAGAGGGACGTTCGGTCTGCGGCGCTTCCTAGCGCACCCTTTGGGGGTCTGCGCGTCCATGTCGGAGGAGGAATCGATCAGCGAAAAGTCAGAGAGGCGGAGAGGATTCATTTGATGACAGCGATGAAAAATAAGCCGGCTCTCAGTAACTACCGAAAGGGCAAGAACGAAATAAAGCGGGAGAGGTTTCATGATAATTCAAGGGGAAGTGCGTTCCAAAGCAACGATTTGTCCCCGGCAAGAGGTCGGTGAGAGGTCTGTGACTAACCGCGAAGTGGTTGGCCCGACCTTGGCAACCAACGTAGGGCCGGTCATGGGGAGTGACAATGGCCTCACGCCTGCCGACGTCGGAACACAACGCTGGGCCGACCGCGTTGGCCGACGGGTCCGAGTGCGTGATGCACGCGGGTTGACCATGGCTCGACTTTACATAAGCATCGATATGCCGACGGCTGCAGGTCGGTTCTCAACGTTCCTTGCTGCGCTTTTCTTTTTGTATTTTGCGCACACACATATTGGCTCAGTGCACATGTAAGATGATATTAAACGCCTCTAAAGTTAGCGTGTGAGTACGTAACACGCAATAAAAAAAACGAACGCAAGCTTCCTCACTTTATATGTTTATTCCACTATGTTTTCATGCAACTTTAATCGCATGAAACGATTTGCAGCAGTCCTTGTGCAACCCAATTATACAGTCGATGCAGTGACATTCCTGGTAGTTCAGTTCTCTATTTCGGCGAATTTTTGTGCTCTTGGCTGTGAATACGTATTTGTTGTGCGACGTTTTACCACCGAGGTGTGAGGCTTAATTGTATCGTTCTGTTGCTGGGAAAAGCTGAAAAGAACAAACAGAACGAATAATATTTAGAGAAAGGCAGACTATTTACATGATTAGTTGTACAGTCGCATGCGTTTATAAGCTGTATTTGCACAATTTGAAAAAAAGATTTTTGTAAGTATATACACAAAAAAACTGTCCACTTACAATAATTATGTCAGCGTGTTGAGATTATGAAACGTGTTTAAAGCCCGGAGCACAGTTTCCTCGTAATATGTCGCTGGAAAGCAAACAGTGCAGCAAATGTATTAAGGACAACACAATTACCTTCAAGTCAAGCCAGGGAGATATTTTTCAGTCGGTGTTTACAGCCCATTTGCGACCTAAAGCAACGTTAAAAAATTGCGTAGGCATTAGCAACCAAGCATGCATCTTACCAGACTTCCTTTCAGTACGGCGAGACCAGTGCATCACGCTATCCACACTTTTTGCAGTCATTGCTGCAGTGCTCCCTAAAGGATAACAAAATAGGTATATTTGTCATGCTCTTTCAATATAAAAAGAACAACAAAAACACGAAAGGCGTTTATTTACCCGTGAACGATCAACGACGTCTGGTACAAGAGCCGTTGACCCGAACCATTCTTATCCGTCAGCTAGAAGAAACTACCGCATTTACTCATCAGTTGCGCAGATCAAAGTGAATTTTGTCAAAAGAGAAAACTGGCAATGCGACAGGAAAGGAAATGCCACTTACCAGTATACGTATGAAATCCTCGGTGGAAGGACACGCCGGCCTCTAAGAACATGGCAAAGGAAATTCTGCTCAATGCATGTGCGTCACTTTGCATGGCAGTGCTTCAGCAAGTCCTCGGAACGAGATAGTGTTGTCTCCTTCCCGTTTCACATGCGTAGCGAGCGAGGGGCGGCGGTCGCGGCGATGAGCAGCGGGAGGACGCGCGGACGCGCGTTCGTTTCACATGCGCCGCTGCTCTTGCGCGACGCCCGTTGCTCTGGCAGGAAGTGTTGCTCGCGGAACGCGCCGGCTAACCGCTGTTTTCAGTCGTAGCTAAAAACCACGCTTTGATCCAAGTATCCTTCCTTTGGCACCCTTGTACTGCGAGGTTCTTCATCTATAACCGCTCGACTTTGACGCGTTTGTTGATTGATTGATATGTGGGGTTTAACGTCCCAAAACCACCATATGATGGCGTTTGTACACTGATTGAACTATGTGTAACGGGACTTTGATAATAAATAAACAGTGTTTGCAGTCGCTTTTTTTGTTTTGTTCTGGCTTTTTAACGTACATATGGTTCTTGTTGCGCGCTCGTATAACTGGCCATGAAGAAGCAAAAGCAAGAGTTTGCTGGGATGGTTATATTAGACAGCTTTTCTAGATAGGTGAAGGTTTAAGAACTGCGAGCGTGTTTTACGCAGCATTTCCTGTGCTTCTCCGGTTCATTGCTCTTGTTTTCAGTGATTGATTTTTTGGGACGTGGAGTATATACAACTCGCAAAATTGAAACCTAAATTTTTGTGCCTGTTCGCTCGAGTCACAATAAGAGTTTATATAAAAAGCCTCAGTGGTGAGCTTCGGCCGTGTTTTTGGTCACCCTTTGGTATGTGCGAGCACGCTCTTCATCGGGATTTTCCGAATGAAATACATCGCTTCTGGCACTCGGATTTGTATGTTTCTACACTAAATAGTAAGCCTCTTAGGTTTTTCAATGATTCAGTACACCACCTCAGACAGAGTTTCACCAACGGCAGGCAGCATGGTATACGTGATACACTCGTTGTCTCGGTTCTTTGGCTGCTGTATAATAAACTAGTGCGTGGCCCATATCGGGGACTACGCCGCAATTCGTGCTTTAACGGGAATTTGCGTCCATGAATGCTGCGGTGGTGAGCAGGAAAGCCGAAGTATCACATCATTTCACACAACACATCTTTGCCGTCAGTACACAGTGACATTCAATTTGTAGCCTCCGGCCGTGTATTTTAGTTGCATGCATCTAGGCATGTGTTGCTGCATTGGTGCCTAAAATCAACAGCTGTTCTTCGTTATATGCGCAGTGTATGTTGTGCTCGTGACCGAACATCTATTTTCGCTAGCCGGCCGCGCATTCCGGTACTGAGTGTCACGAAAAAACATGGCCAGCGTGGCAGGACTCGCCGACAGCGTGAAGGAACGCTACGAGTGTGCGACGAGAGCGGACACGCGTCGCATCGGCTCCCGCTCTATTCGTGAGGACCGGTGGAACCCTGCTTCACACTTCACCAAGATTGATCTTATCTTCTTCGTAACATCGTTCTGCACTAGAAGACACCTCTCTCATCCAGGTGGGCCAATTTTGGGGCATTTTATGTCCACTTGTTGATCTGACCTCGTGGGAGCTACGCTCGCCCTGCCGAGCATTGAACCGAACGCCGACTGCGTCGGAACTTCTCTGCGGCCGCAGCCACAGATGGCGGTCACCGCTCTCCGTGAATATGATCCTACGACGTTGGCGTGGAAAGAAATTTCTACCCCAGTGCCCGAAAACTCCGTTCCACCAACAAATATCGTGAATGAGGGATTGTTCACCGTGGTGGCCCTCCGCAAGCGTCGCCAGCAATCTAAAGCTACCAAGTGCTTGGCTACCAAGTAAGGCCGCGTCCGCGAACATACCACCCGAGAAGAAGACATTTCGTGATCGTGGCGGCCTACCGCTATGCCCCGCATTGCTGCAGAAGACTTCACCATCGGGCTGACTCCTCGTGTCTCGGTGGATCTCAAAGCTACTTTTCAACCAGGTGAACTAAGCACCAAGCTCACCTCATACGTGAACGCTACCTCGAGTGACTCTATCCGTGTGTGGCCCATGCGGGATCAAAATATTATTGTTGTCTCAACCGAAGACATCAACTCTGCGAACCTTCTTTCTCGAGAATTCTCACTCGAAACATCACAAGGCCCCCTACCAATGATCGGCCACACCAAGATCAGTGGGGAAGTGTGCCATGGCGTCATTACGGTGCTCGAGCACGAGACCTCCACCTCCTTGAAAACAAAGATCCATTGGTGTAGTGGAAGCATCGCTTTCATCAGAAAGCTTGGCAAGACTTCGGTGGTCCTTATAACTTTCGAGGGCCGCCGCGTGCCACGTTTCGTGCACTACAACAGCGTTGTGACACCAGTACGCGAATACAAACGCACCATTCCAGTCTGCTAACGCTGTGGCACGGTGGGCCACCGGGTGGAGCTGTGTTCCCACCCGAACGACCAACGCTGCGGCCATTGTGGTCAAGTTGTGGGGCTTCTGAGGAGGAGACGGCACCCCACGAGTGCAAGACATCGTGCCTGGTGTGCGGTGAGGGACACCTCACCGGATCCCAGGCCTGCAAAGCAAGGTTTCGCCGCCTGCAGCAGCCGGGCGGGCATCATGGCAGTCGCGGCTCGTCCAAGCAGCGGTCAACGCCCAAGACATCTGGCGTCGTGCCAGAAGGATGTCAGCCGGGAGCTACCAACCAAGCCACGAAGAACCCTGCTACTGGAGGGACCAGTCAAGAAGCACCACCTCCATCTAAGACACCGTCACAGCAAACGTCATCCAAGACACCTGACCAGGGTGCTCCCGTGTTCCAATCTGGGGACGTTCCACCTCTGACTAATCCCGGCGCCCGTCGTAAGTGGCCGAACAAGAAAACTGCTTCTCAGGTAGGCAACGGGGCGAGGGCTGCCTCCTCCTTCTCCTCTTGCTCTTTCTTCCGCGCCTCCTCCCCCGAATTCCTCGAGCTGAAACAAGAGCTTGCTGCTCTGCGGGCACAGAACGCGCAGCTTCAAGCCGAAACTGCCGCCTTGGAGACAGGTAGTCCACCAGTCCCCCTCGCGTCACTCCCCACCAATATTATCATTCCCGCTCCAGAACCGATGCCCATGTGCACTATTCCTTCCGTCTCGGAGCCTTCTAAAACTGAAGAGTGATTTCAGGCTATTGAAAGTACTATGACCGCTTTAGTGACACAACTCACCGCCATAATCAAAAGCCTGGGAACACTTTCCAACACTGTTACCCAACAGGCGACGAGTAACATTAAAACTTGGCTCCATGGCGTAAACCCTCGAAGCCGAAGGGCTAATCCCCTGAAGGACGTTAATCGTCCCTTTAATACCCGTGCCACACGGGCATAGAACATGACATTCGGTGGCGAAGGCCTTCAGTTCCCGAATGACATTTTTTTCGGTGGCGCTGCTACACGTCCAAAGCTAATGACATTTGACTTGATGATGTCGATCGCAGCACCTTCCAAGTGAGCATTGGGTGAATAGCAATAAAAAAATAAACAAGCGTTTACAAGCTTCACACACATCAGATAATCTATAAATGTAGAAATAAGCATATTACGCTGCTCTGTGTTTTAGTTTCTTGCTTTGTTTTACGACGTTGCAGCCGACCGTAGCAACCTAAGCCAACACTAGTCAGATCCACAGCGTAAATAGAAAATGGCGCCTGTCGCATCGCACCTGTCGCATCTCTCAGAACATGGAGGACCTTTTCCTTCCTCCGTGTCTCAGAAGATGTTCACAGAGTTCATTTTTTCACGGCAGCACTTGTGTGTTTCCGTGCAAAGCATCGTGCTCAAGAGCGAATAATTCTGGAGCAGAGACGAGTTATTATGCGCCAGCTTCAGGACATTAACCTTCAATTAATTTCAAACCATTTCAACCTGATCATCGTATAACGTTCAAAGCACTTTTTAAGAGTTTAGTGCAAATAAAAGACGGGAAATTCTATTTTTAGCTGAATATGATTTCTTTTATTTACCTTAAGGTAAATCGCACTTCGCGAGTTCTGTCGTCGAGAGTAGGCATTTCTCAGTCAACTGAGTTCTGGCGAAGGCATTTGGTGGCGAATGGCAATCGGACGAATTCCATTTCGTTCGCCCGTGTGGCACCGCGCGAATGGCAATAAATCTGAAGGCATTTGGGGGTAAATGCCATTTTCTATACCCGTGTGGCACGGGTATAAGTTTTGACACGCCATCAGCCTCGCGGAAACATCCGAGGACTCCGAGCTCCCACTTGCACAGGGCGCCGAAGTAGAAGTATAGTTCCTCCCGCCCACCCCAAATTCTCAATGGCGACTCATCTTAACTGCTCCCCATCGCCACACCGAAAACCTCTGTTACTCTCTTTAATTCAACGGAACTGTAGAGGCTTCAAAGATAGGGCCAAACGGGCCCATTTCCGCCTCTATCTTGAAACATTTGAGCACCTGTGCGCCGTCATTGGCCTTCAGGAGCCCGGCAATGCCGCGCGCCTCTCAGGTTATAACACTTTTCAACAGGACCCATTCACCTGCCTTCTTGTACATGAAACCTTAACTGCGCAAGAGGTCGACCTCGAAATTTCAATACCGTACTTGTACACTATGGTCACGGTTCTTCCCCTGCGCAGAACTGACCCCCCAGTGCACATCCTCGATATTTATTGCAAACCGAAACTCAAAAACATCACATTCGCTGACATCTTCAGCAGGGCACTGAAGCTCACCGGGCATGACCTCCTTTTAATAGTGGGTGACTTCAACGCCCCTAGCAGGTTTTGGGGCTATCGCAAGGAAGAGGCGCGTGGAAGGAAACTTGCGGAGCTAACTTCCACGCTGGGCATGACTCTTTAAACAGACCCCGCGCAACCAACTCGTGTAGGTAACTCTGTCAGCCGGGACACCTGCCCCGACCTAATATTCACGAAAAACATCAGACACGCAGACTGGTTTAATACCGAGGAAACCCTCAGTAGTGACCACTGCATTCTCAACACTACATTTTCTACACGACCCCTACAACGCCCCATCGCACAAGCTCACCTACCAAACTGGGAAGCCATCCGGCAGTCCTTACCCGACTCTCCCATCCTGGAGAACAGTTATTCCCAGCGGGCTCACTTTGTGATCGAAACACTGAGGAAACACAAGACCAAAATACAACTCATGGATAGCCATCTGGATGTAGATAACCATCTCCTTTATCTTTGGAAGGCCCGTCGCAAACTCACAAATAGACGGTGGCCGACAAAAACACAACCGCAAACTCCGCATGCGGATGATACTGGATCTCACCCAGAAGGCGACCGAGTACGCTGCCCAGCTCGCCGACTCAAATTGGGTAGATCGCTGTAACACTGCGAGCAGGCAAATGTCCAGTCGCAGTACATGGAAACTCTTCCACAGTCTGATTGATCCCACTCAAACACGAGGTGAAACGCAAAAACAACTGCACCAAGCCTTTCACAACTTCCACAGCTCCACAATGCAGCTAGCCCTATTATTACAGGACTGATATCTTTGCACTCAGCAGGACACGCGAGGCTCCGCGTATCGCTATGCAGGCAGAGAGAACTCGGCACTTGATGCTCCTTTCCAGTTAGACGACCTTCGCGTCGCTCCAGCCAAAATGAGGCGAGGTACGGCTTCTGGGCGAGACAAAATTACCGTTAAAATGCTGGCAAATCTACCCGATGCAGCGCACCAGTCGCTTCTTGACTATATTAATGCGATCTGGTTCGGAAAAACGCCCCTCCCACTACACTGGAAAACGTCTCTAGTAACCTTTATATCAAAACCAGGAAAACCGATCACCACTGAGAATCTCAGACCCATTTCTCTTACTTCTTGTGCGGGGAAGCTAATGGAAACTATGGTCAGGAATTGTGTCTCCCCCTTTTTGGAAGAGCGCCACATTTTCGCCGATTCTATGTATGGCTTCAGGCCCAAGAAATCTTCGCAGGACATACTCCTACAACTACACCACGAAGTACTTAATCCCGTAGAACACCCCACAATGACAAGATCATTCTAGCGCTATACCTTAAAGGAGCCTACGATAACGATAAGCACGAAGTCATCTTAGCTCACCTAAGTGCCACCAACTGCAGCGAGCGCACCTTCAACTACACCCGAAACTTTCTTACTGACAGAGCTGCGCACATTCGCATCCAAGATAAGGAATATACGGCCCCTATCCCCTGGGCACGCGAGGCACACCACAGGGCGCTGTGTTGTCGCCTCTGCTGTTTAACTTAGCTATGGCACAGCTCCTGGCCCGCTTGGCGGCTGTCGACGGGGTAAAGCATGCGCTTTATGCCGACGACATCACTTTGTGGGCCACAGAGAGATGCCTGGGCAGCATAGAGGACAGTCTGCAAACCGCCGCCCATATAGTGGACGAATATGCGGCGTACTGCGGCCTCCAGTGTTCCCCACAGAAATTTGAATTCGTGCACCTTCGGCCGTCGGTGAAGTGAACTTCGTCCATCAACCTTTCCCTGCATAGTGGACCTATTAATGAGGCACAGGAGATCCGTGTCCTTGGACTCCACATTCACAAACACCGCAGGGTCGAGACAACACTTTACAAGCTGCGCAAGTTTGGAGAACAGGTGGGCCGCACGGTCCGCCGAGTCTCCAACAAGCGGGGAGGTCTCAAAAGCAAGGATGCGCTTCGTCTCGCACATGCTTTTGTCACTAGTCGCATCTTGTATGCGACTCCTTACCTGCACTTACGGAAGCACGATGAAGATTCCTTGGAGGTCACCCTTCGCAAAATTGTCAAGAAAGCCTTAGATCTCCCGATCACTACTTCCAATGCGAAGCTTCTTGCGTTGGGAGTGGTAGACACCTATCGGGAGCTCCGGGAGGCTCACCTAACAAATCAATACACGCGTCTGGCGCAGACCCCGTCAGGCAGACGACTCCTAGATCGCCTACAAATTCGGCATAAATTCCACACAGAGGAGCGGGTACGAGTGCCCGAACATTGGAAATACGCGATTCATGTTCGACCCCTCCCCACCAATATATCACGTGAGTCGCACGCTGGCCGTCGAGGAGTGCGGGCTCTTGCTCTCCGGCGCCAATTTTGCTCTAAACAAAACGTATTTTACATGGACATCGCCGGCCCTTACCGCAGGGGTTGGTCATGGCTGCCGTAGTCCACCAAGACAGGCAGGTGGATGGTCTCTCCTTCCGCGCAACCAATGCTACCCATGCTGAAGAGTTGGCCATAGCTGTGGCTATATCACACGGCAGTTCTCAAATTATATTATCAGACTCCAAAAAAACTTGCTGAAATATTCAACTGAGATGGATCACACCCCTAGCTGCCAAAACTCCTCAATCTTGTCCGCGAGTAGGTTACCCCTCTCCGCGTTCAATAATCTGAACTCCGGGCCATCAAAGCCTCGCAGGCAATGAGGTGGCGCACGCTGCCGCCCGCGCACTCATTCCCCGGGCCACTGCCTAGCCCACCCATGACTCCTGTTTTCCAGAAGAAAACGCTCCTCTCCTAACTTATAGAGAGATAATTATCCATTACCGGGACTCCCACCGCCGTTTTCCTCCGCCCTGCAAAGGACTTAGGAAGGCGCACGAGACAATTCTTCTCCGGATATTTACGAATACCTTACTGTGCCCGGCAGTGCTTACACACTTTGACTCTTCCTTTTCCGGCCTCTGCCAGTACTGTGCGGAGGTGGCTGACACCTACGACATGGTATGGGCATGCCAGCTCAAACCTTCTTTACTCCCGAACCCAAATCCAACAAGAGAGGACTGGGAGGCAGCCCTGCTCAGTTGCCAGGACCTTGCGGCCCAACGAGCCGTGGTCCATCGTGCCAGGAGAGTGACCACGACAAATGGGGTCCCTGACTAGGGACTCCACTTGGTACTGCAGGGAGGCTGACCCACTAGAGGCTGGTCTCCCTAGCAACTAGTTTTTTATTTAAATAAATGTTTACTACTACTACTACAGCGTGAAAACATGCAGCACTGCAGGATACACGGACAGGTAAGCCTGGGTTTTAGTGAGAGATAGAGCTGTTGAAGGGGAGAACGGAAATAAAGGCCCCTGGTGAATGTCTTATTTGCCCGAACCGTGACAGCACGCTTCGCAGCCCCTCCTTGTTGAGTCACATCACAAAATTCCTTTTCAGTGACCTGCATGCGTGGAATGCTACTTTTCCATTCGACTGCACTGGAGTCTGGCCTTGCTCTCTCGTACGTGTTAAGCCTATCAGCTATGCATCATGTCACCAAATTTTATCTTCTGTTGAACCACTAATTTTTGCTGCTACAAAGAAGTACGGCGTGCCCAAAGAGGATTTAAAAATGGCTGGAGTGGAAATCGTAGCCTAGGAGTGAAGCCGTGCCTCAGGCATGGCTACACCCCTAGCGGCTGCAGCGGCCATCTTACTAGGGGCATAATAAAGTATCACCGTTCAGCGATTAAGAACGGAGAGTTTCCCTCACAATTCCAGCGAGTGTAATGTGGAAACTTTTTTAATGTGGAAACCAGTTTTCCTTAGTGAGCCTCCGATTGGAGGCAAAGTACTTGAGAAATTCAGTCACCCATGCTCGTTTTTGTGTGTTATCTCGTCGGGAACAACTGTCTTTTAATATGGAACTAACGTAGAATTAACACTAACATATCAAAGCCATTTGATCTCTAAGTGGGCACTATCAGAAAAGAGCATGTTTCCGCCATCTTGGTAGTGGCAAAAGATGGCTTCACTTCTGCTGGCAAGGCATTGCGGGAGCTTCCATTCCAGCAATTTTTTTAATCCTCCTTGGGCGTGCCAGGTGGCTGCTCCACGCGGGAGTTAACGTGCGATGGAAATACAAAAAAAAGAAAAGAAGAATAGTAAAATATAATAAAAAAAGGGACGTACACTCTATTGTAACTCCCGTGGAAACTTCGTCGAGAGCAACGAAAGGGAAAAAAATCGCAACATATCCACGGAGTGAATGATGATGAGTGGGGTGACGCGCTAGAGAGTTTGATCGCTAAACCGTGAACCATCCGCGAATATCGCCCACTACATCATCAAAGACATGACATACACTGTATATATTTATACGAGAAATTTTATTGTTCGTAAGTGGTAGCTATACGTCACTTCCGTTCCCCCTTCATTATAATGAATTTATGTTTTCATTATAACGAATTTATGGTCGGTGAAATGGGGTGATCGGTAATGGGGCGTAGTGGGATGTTTGCAAGGACGAAGTAGTGGGCAGTTTGCAAAGGTGGAACGGGACTCGCTCGCTGGATTCCGTGCCGACCGGTTGTGCCCCCGCGATCTCCGACGACAGCGCAGCTCTGGCCGACTGGGTTGGTCCTACGCCACCTCCTGCCGCCGGTCTCCTACGACGACGTCAGCGCAGCTCTGGCCGACTGGATTAGCATTACGCCATCTCCTGTCGCCGACAAGAGCTCTCGCAAGTGGTGCCCCGTCCTCGGACTCCTGCGACCGTGTTTCCATCTTTCCTATCTCTCTTATGTCGTCGCTCATGTCCTTGCGCATGTCCATCTCTCTATATATGTACCTTTGCTCCTATCCTTTTAATTCCTCCTTACCCCCATCCCTCGTGAGCTACTGTTGAGGTGTGTCGTCATGCCACTGTTGAGGTTTCGCACCCTGATGCAGACAGTTACGGGGCTCACTTTTCCCTTCATTTCCCTCTCTTAGAACCACTTCAGGACTCGCTTCCTATCTTCTTTCCTATCTTCTCCTTACTTCCGTATGTGGGTCCCTCTATCCCTGCTCGTATCTCTATCCCTATACCTTTCAATCCTCCCTATCCTTTTAATCCCTCCTTACCCCCATCTCTCGTGAGCTACTGTTGAGGTGTCGCACTATGATGCAGACAGTTACGGGGCTCACTTTTTTTTTCTTTTCTCTCTTTTATGAATCTCCCCTTACCCCGCAGTATAAACCTGTTTTGGGCTCGCGCGGCGGCTGGCACTCCGCTCTTGGAGCAAAATCGCTCGCATGTGAAACGCCTGTAACCCCACAACATCAAAATAAAAATATAGGGAAAATATTGGCCCCGTATCTGCATGTTACACTGCAAATGTCGTCGAAAGACGACAGTCTTGCGTCAGGAGAGAGTGAAAAAACGTTTGTTTGATGTTCTGCGCAAGAAAATCGGTGAATGGTATTCTGGAAGCGCTGCGTTAGAGTGCCTCGAGCGTGCAGTGGAGGCGAACGAGCGCATCAAGTCACGTAACACGTGAGACATGAGCGCTATTACCTCGGAAACCAAAACGCGAGGTGATAAGTTGTAGAACGCAAGGCGACAGGTAGGTGCCACCACCGTTTTGTCTAAGCAAAGCGTTGGAAACATTTTCCTCTTCGTGCAAGCGTCGCATGGTCAGCGCAACGTGATAAGTGCTACGGTCCTAAGAATTACTAATGTATGCCTTTTCTAGTAGAGACACACATACAGAATATTGACGTGTTGTTATGGTGCCTCAGATTTGCGGAATAACTGATTTTTAATTGACAATCGCACAAGTATGAGCGCTGAACATTGACCAATATTAGTGGGCGCTGCTGATGGGGTCGGCCGTTTGGAGTATCGCTTGTCCACTTTGGTACCGTTTAAGGTACCGTCAAGGGCGGACAAACAGACAAATGTACAGACAGATAGACATACATATCAAAGTTTTTCTGTCTAAGGTCC
This sequence comes from Rhipicephalus microplus, assembly GCF_043290135.1. NCBI lineage: Eukaryota > Metazoa > Arthropoda > Arachnida > Ixodida > Ixodidae > Rhipicephalus > Rhipicephalus microplus. The sequence goes on along the minus strand of NC_134709.1, from coordinate 40,233,162 downwards.
CCAAGAAAGACTATCGTCTTTAAAAAGCGAAAGAGCGACTCCGTGGCGAGCGAATGCATTCCTTCCCTCCTTTCAGGGGTTACAAATTTAGTCACGCGTCCGCAGCAGCTGGACGCAGCCTGCTAGCCTTTTGCAGTGGCAGGCCGCGTTCTTACGGCTGCTGCGGACGCGAAATAAATCTGTCTGAAGTGGTTATAAGATGTAAAAGAAAAGAAAAGAGCCCCGTAACTGTCTGCATCAGGGTGCGACACCTCAACAGTAGCTCACAGGGAATGGGGGTGACGAGGGAATAAAAGGATAGAAGTAAAGGTATGGAGAGAGAGAGAGATGCGCTAAACCAGCGAGCGAGGACATATGAGGGATAAGAGAGATGGGAAAGACAGAAACACGGTCAGTGGAGTCCGAAGATGGGGCACCACTTGCGAGAGCTCTTGTCGGCGTCAGGAGATGGCGTATAGGCAAGTCCACTATGTCAGAGCTACGCTGTCGTCAAAGGTCGGCGTCAGGAGATGACGTAGAGACAGCCCAGTCGGCCAGAGCTATGCTGGCTTGCTGGATTCCGTGCCGACCGGTTGTGCCCTCGCGATCTCAAATAAATCTGTCCATTCTTTCTTGGAGAGACGTTACGCGTTGTGTATTTCTAGGCCGAAACGATGGGACCCCAACTTTTCTTTTTTTCTTTCGAAGGAATGTACGTTCTGCTCTGTGTGGTAAGCAGTAAGCACGAGCTGTTGGGGTGTTAGAACCAGTCGTAAACGTTTTTCACGTCTTTTTTATTTCCTTTCCGGGTTTTTCTGCTAGAGACCAGCACGTGAATCCTGTGTTGACCTTGGCTTGCCTGTACTTCTCCTGCGCTTTTAAGCCGTCTGTTCTACAGTTATTATGTGTTCATTCTAACAATCTTCAAGGAATATTTCTAGTTTATATCGTTTGTGTGTCTGTACAAAAATCTTACATAAGGTCACGCCTGTCGTGGACAGCTTTCTTGGGAGATTTCAAGTTCGGGTTCGTGGCCTTGGACCATTGAAAGCGCGCTCGACCCAACGCGTATACTGTTCTCGCCTCCAAAGTGGGGGACACGTCCACCAGTGTCAGTGGTTGTTTTTGTGTGTGTATACATATGTGTGGCGCAAGGAGGAGAGCCCATAGGACTCCTAAGGACATCGGTGACCAGTCGCCAGCGACACATTTTAGCTGCGCGGACGTTCCCTTTTATTCGTGTCATTAAATAAGTTTGTTTTGTTTTAATCCCCGGCTTTGTTTCACCCTTCGATATTTCACAACTTGAGTCATAGAGTCGTGGGGACACTACAATGCTTCTCGCGGAGGTTCTTTTTTTTTTCTCCCCACATAACACATATGGCGTCGCCGTTTTCATATTTAGCATAGAAATATGCATTACTGATATGAACTACACTAATAACTAGCTTCTATAACAAATCGCTGCGTACCTGTTATTATATACTAGGGTTGTCGGTGTAGTGCTGCCTAAGCAGTACGGAAAATCTTCATGATTGCTGTTGTATGAGTTTCGATCTTACTGTTTTTAACGTTATACAGAATCACTTTTAGTGGTCGTAATTTAGCTGAGAAATGACAAATGCATTGAGTGAGTCAACATTGCTCCAAGTCGTGGACGTTACTTGCATTAAAAGTCAATGACATTATGACCTTCAAATTAATTACACTTCGGCTTACATACTGCAACTAATGAACTGTAGGAAGGCTCCGATTTTGCAGTATTCACCCATCCAATGAAATCTTACGGTAGCTAAAATCAAATATTTACGTCGTCAAACAATTGAGGCAGAAATTCACCGCTTTTCAGCCACTTTTCTTTTTATATAAATCTGGTGTTGTATCGAAGAAAACCAAAATTGTACTTGAATGCCCATATATATATATATATATACATATATATATATATATATATATATATATATATATATATATATATATATATATATATATATATATATATATATATATATATATATATATAAGGGAAAGAAGTGCATACCTAAGGGCTCGTTCTTCCGTGTTTTGACACAATATTAATGAGATCTAACAGACAGTAATGCCAAGGATTGTATAGGGGAAGTTATTAGAACAAATGTAATGTATGTAAGAAGAAAGAAAAGTGGGTGAAAAAATAACCAGCCGTCAGCAGGTCGCTCACGGCTGGTTATTTTTTCACCCACCAAATAAAGTTGCTGGGGGGATAGCTGTCGGAGTAGCTCAAGTGGTAGAGCATCGAACGCGTTATTCGAAGGTCGCAGGTTCGGATCCTGCCCACGGCAAGTTATCTTTTCACCCACTTTTCTTTCTTCTCATTTACATTACAATCGGCCTAATAACTTCCCCTATACCTTGCTTGGCATTATTGTCTGTTAGATCTCATTATTATTGTGTAAAAACACGAAAAACGAGCCCTTAAGTATGCACTTGTTTCTTATATATATATTGAGCGAGTGTTTTCTGTGAATCCAGTGATAAATATAAATTGGCTTGAGCGGACAAACGTGCGCAAACTTTTATTACTCCTGAAGAAGGCGGGACCCCGGTCGAAATGTAGGAGTAATAAAAGTTCGTACGTTTGTCCGCTCAAGCCAATTATATATATATATATATATATATATATATATATATATATATATATATATATATATATATATATATATATATATATATATATATATATATATGCCCACGGCTGGTTATTTTTTCATCCACATTTCTTTGTTCTTATTTACATTTCGTTGGTTCTAATAACTTCCCCTGTACATTCCTTGGCATTACTGTCTGTTAGATCTCATTAATATTGTGTTAAAACACGGAAAAACGAGCCCTTAGGTATACACTTCTTTCCCTTATATATATATATATAAACTTTGAGAAAAGTGCAGTATAGGAAACACAACAATAAAATATTTATTTAATCCTAACAGTTTCGGCTGGTGGACCAGCCTTCTTCGGAGGATCTAAGCAAAATGATACAAGTTTCCGTAGCAGAGGGCCACCCTCACCGTTTAGAGACCCCCTAAATGAAAAAAGAAAAGAAAAACGAAACAAGCATGCGAACGATGCAAGCAACAGACAACAAGAAGAAGAAAGAGGAAGAGGAAAGGAGCGACTGAGAGCCGTCGGAAGCGGGCGGGTAATCCTTGAATTGTTACTAGGGAAGATAAGACGCGCCGCCAGCGAAGGCGACCAAGGAAAAGGGAAAAGGTGAAACATATTGCCGCTTACTCGCATCCCACACATGGATCGAGTTAAAGTTCACGTGGTCAGGCGGCTGGCCCGCGGCATCGGGCCACACACACACACACGAGAAACGTACGACCTGCTCCAGCTTTAGGAAAATATTGGCCACGATAATGTGCCCTTTCCCCCTCCACCATCTGCTCTCTCTTGGAGAAAAGTGTCGAACCAGTCATACTCAAAATAAATGAATGGATATTCTTTAAAGGATGAACAAACAAAAGCATAAACAAAAAAGAATAAAAGTACTTAAAAATCAAATATAATAATACTAACACGTGCCGGCCGATGCACGAATACTATAGCATCGAATTTGTTTATTTCCACGCGCTATATTAATAATCCTATGTGTGTGGCTTCACGTATGCATAAATAAATTAATTGAGTAACTCACTTTCTGTGTTTCACGAAACTTCGCCGAGGCACGAAACTTCGCCGAAACTTCGCCCAGGGCTCTCTTTGATTCCGTGGGTAAGTGATCTTAATTTCTTTATGAAGTACGACTCCCGCTGTTCGCGCTCCCGTGTGTTCTGGAAGCCGGATTGTAGGAGTATGACACTTAAGCGTTTGAAAGAGTGACCAGGAAGGTTGATATGTTTGGAGAACGGCAAATTGGGGAGGCCCTTTGCGTGTGTCCTGTGGTTGTTGAAACGCAAACGGAACGCGGTTTCCGTGTGTCCAACATATTCCTGTTTGCACACCTCACAGCGAATTTTGTATACCACATTGGCTGAGTCACAGTTAAAGTCGTCTTTAATTTTGTACACTTAGTCTGAACAGGAGGCTTCGGCCGTATCTGTGGTCACCATGTGTGCGCACACCCTGCAGCGAGGTTTTCCGCACGGTCTACAGCCCTGACGGTGGTCGGATTTGTGTTTTCACCCTGACCAGTAGGTCTCTCAGGCTTTTATTTCTTCGGTAAATTACCTTGGGCGGAGTCTGAAAAATGGCAGAGAGGCGACTACTCTGTTTAAGTATGTTGAAGTGGTGGCTTAATAATAGAATTCACCCGAGGGGAGGCGGCGCAGTATGTGAGGAATTAATTTGCCCCTGAAGTTATATCTTTATTTCCGCCCTTTTCTCTCATTGTTGATTCTCGGTTCAAAGAGCGAGCGCGCTCAATTGCATTGTCAATCATTTTTCGGGGTACTTTTGACGCAAGAAGGCTGCTCTGAGTTCCTGTGCGTGGGTGTCAAATTGCGTGATTTCAGAGCAAATTCTTCTGTATCTGTGGGCTTGAGAGTAAAGGACACCTGTTTCGCAGTGATGGGGGTGACTGCTGTGGAAATGCAGATACTGTTGGCGGTCAGTAGGTTTCTAATACAGGGAAGTAGATATGGTGGTGCCACTGAGTGATACATTGACATCGAGGAAGTGAACACTCTACTGCGAATACTTGTGCGTGAATGTTATCGAAGGATGCAGGGACTTGAAATGGGAAATGAATTCGGAAAGATTATGTTCACCATCAGCCCACACGAAGAATATATCATTGAGCAAGCGTCGGTAGAATATCGGTTTGAATGGAGAATTTTCGAGGAAAGGAATCTACAAAGAGGCCATGAAAATATTTGCGTAATTTGGGGCCATATTGGTTCCCATGACAGTTCCGTTTACTTGTATGTAATGTTTTTGGTCGAATTCAAAGTTATTATGTTTAAGTACAAGATTTAGGAGCACCTCTAAAGTGCTTTCGTCGAACTCACTCGTCGATTTACTTTTTCCATAGGCGGCGATTGTGGCGGCGATTCCTTCGGTGTGGGGAATGTTTGTGTACAGTGATGAGACATCCACGGTGACCACATAGCATTCTAGAGGTACCACAAGTTTTGAGACTTCTCGAAGGAAGTGGCTGGTATCTTTAATGTATGATGGGAATGGTTATGGAATGTGCTGAATGAGAGAGTCAATGAAACTAGAGATTTTTTCAGTAGCAGTATACCGTTGCTGGAAACTATAGGTTGGCCGGGATTGTTAACATTGTGAATTTTGGGTAATAAATAGAAGCGCCCGGGAGACGATTTGCCAGGTGACATCATTTTAAGCATAGGATACGTTATCTTACCATTCTTACGTAATGATATTAGTAAGGCCTTAATAGTACTTTCATATACTCTTCTGACGGATCACAAGGGAGTTCTTTATAGAAATTTTCATCTGCCAGTTGGCGAAGCCCTTCTTTGATGTAGTCAGTCCGACCATAAGCAACACAGGCAGGTGAGAGCCAGAGCTTTACACGTTGAGTACGGCGAGTACAAAGCGGCAGTATATACAGATGTCGCGGAATAAAAGGGCAAATTTAGACGCTTTTGTGATTGTGGTGGTAGACAGGCAGGTACGCTTGGTCGCCTCTAGATCGCTCAAAACTTGCTCCTCAGAAACTGCAGAGGAAGCGGCTATAGCGCTAGCTATAACTAATTCGCAGTCGGACTGGATTCTCAGTGATTCAAAGACAGCCATCCCAAATCTGGCGAGGGGCAGAATATCGGCGACCGCCACACGATTTCTGCACGGGGCCACGGGACGATAAATTTGAGAAATAGAAATTGTCTGGGTACCAGCACACTCTGGGAACCCTGGGAACGAGGCGGCTCACCTGAATGCTCGAGGTTTCGTCAGCCGGGCAGGTGATCAGCTGCCCGTTCCGGGGAGGTCCGCGAGAGATGGGCTGGTGTCCTTTCACGACATAACGAATCATTTTAAACTAGAGCGGACGTTTTGTCTGCCCCCGCTTATGCGGTTGACTAAGGTGCAGGAATGCATCTGGAGAAAACTGCATACGAGATATTTTCCCAACCCTTACGTCACGGTTGAACAAAATATACCCGGAGGAGATAAACTATGCAAATGGTACCAGGCTGTGGCAACGTATTGTCACGTGCGTCGCGCGATAAAGACGAAAGCAACAGTGCATACGCGCATCTGCGCGCTTTTATGCAGAACGCAACAACGAGAAAGACGAGAAACTCTCTGGCGCGCGGTAAATAAAAATACCGACCCGCTGCTGCTCTCTGTGTCTTCAAATAGGACCCCTGTCTTCACGTCGCGATACTAGTGAAGGTGCTGGGGCCTGCAACCTGATGCAGGAAAGTGTTGTTCGGGACCGTACACCAGGTCCGGAGCCTCAACATCTTGTTACGACTCCAGTACACCGATTCAGCCGGCGCCTACTAGGCCTAAGTCCAGAACTCTTGACTGCCTCTCCCCTTACCAACATGGCAGCCCCTTCAACGTCTGCGAATCTTCCTACGGCCAAGACGACTCATCCTTACCAGGTAACTTTTGAGACTCCTCGTGTTCCCGAAGTCTTCCGTGGAGAACCGTATGAAGATGTCGAGGACTGGCTCGACCAGTTCGAGCAGACCGCTGTGGTGAATCGTTGGAGCGTGCAAGAGAAACTTGGCCGTGCCTACTTCGCAATGGAAAATAGCGCTCGCACATGGTACGAGAACAGGGAGCCTACTTTCCAAACCTGGGACAATTTCTGCCAAAAGCTTCTCGAGACGTTCCTGAGTGCGGACCGACGGGATCTCGCACAACAGATGATTGAAGCCCGCGTGCAAAAGCCGAACGAAAGCGTCGCCATGTTTGCTGAGGATATGACACGTCTATTTCGCCGCGCTGACCCTGACATGCCCGAGGCGAGGAAAGTTCGTCACCTGATGCGGGGAGTTAAGGAACCGCTTTTCGCTGGCCTTGTACGAAATCCGCCAACAACAGTGGATGAATTTATCAAAGAGGCGACCGTCATTCAGCGGGCGCTCCGGCAACGATGCCGCTACTTGAACCGCCTGCCCGACCAAACGCCTGTTGGTGCCGCTGCTCAAAACGCTGCCGTTTCCGAAAGCTCTTTACGGCAAATGATTAGGCGAATCCTGCGGGAAGAGCTGCGGGCCCTCGGCCTTCCGTCTACCGAGCCTCCAGTTGCTTCTGTTGCGGAAACCGTGCGCCACGAACTACGGCAAGCCTTTTCATCACCGGCACCTTCACCTGAACCACGTCCATTGACCTATGCTGATGCCGTCCGCCGTCATCCGCCTGCCCCAGAAGAAGCACCCTTTCAGCTACGGCCCATTATCTTGGCTCTCTTGATCGGCTGCGGCATGCACGCTATTTTTCATCGATGGACCTGCGAAGTGACTATTGGCAAATAGAGGTCGACGAGAGAGACCATGAGAAAACTGCCTTCGTGACGCCCGACAGTCTTTATGAATTTAAAGTGCTTCCATTCGGGATATGCTTAGCGCCAGCCACTTGTTAGCATCTCATGGACACTGTTCTATCAGGACTGAAGTGGCAGACATGCTTGGTCTATCTAGACGACGTTATTGTCTTCTCAGTTACATTCGAGAAACATCTAAGTTGATTATTCGCAGTTCTACAATTTATACGTTCGGCTGGCCTGACTTTAAAACCAGAGAAGTGCCATTTTGGTTTTAGCGAACTTTGCTTCTTAGACCACGTGGTCAGCCACGAAGGTGTTCGATCTGACCCGCGCAAAATCGACGCTGTCGCAAAGTTTCCCGCACCGCATGACAAAAGAACAGTGAGACGCTTCTTAGGCCTCTGCGCTTATTACGTCGCCAAGTTTTCGTCTATTGCGGCGCTTTTGACGCGGCTCACGCGAGAGGATGTCCCCTTTCTTTGGGGCAAAAAGGAACAAACTGCACTCAACGAGTTACGCCAACGCCTCCAAACTCCTCCGGTTCTTGCGCACTTTGACCAAGAAGCGCCAACAGCACTTCACGCCGACGCAAGCAATGTAGGCCTGGGCGCCGTACTGATACAATGGCAAGAAAGTGACAGCCCATGCCAGCAGAGCTCTCTCTCGCACGGAAGAGAACTACTCGACTACCGAAAAAGAGTGCCTCGCTGTGGTTTGGGCGGTTCTCAAATTTCGACCGTATCTGTACAGCCGCTCATTCAAGGTCGTCATCAATCACCACTCGCTTTGCTGGCTCACTAACTTGAAAGACCCATCCGGCCGTTTAGCACGGCTTCAAGCACGGCTTCGGCTTCAAGAGTTTGATATGACCATAATTTATAAATCAGGGAAGAAGCACACCGACGCAGACTGTCTCTCGCGGTCACCCGTCGAGCCTGCCGCTATTAATGACGAGTCTATGGACGCCGCGTTCTCGGGAGTCATCAACGCGGCCACTATTTCACAAGAGCAGCGCAGTGACCCTGACCTGCTTCCGCTTATCGACTTCTTAGAAGGACGACGTGAAGACGTGCCGCGAGTTTTTGCGAGAGGACTGACATCTTTTTGTTTAAGGAACGACGTCCTATACAAGAAAAATTTTTCTCCTACCGGCAGCCCATATTGCTCGTCGTCCCTGCATCACTGCAAAAAGAAATTCTGGAAGCCTGCCATGATAAAGTTACCTCCGGTCATTTCGGCTACACTCGCACATTGTCCTGCCTGCAAAAGAGTTACTACTGGCCGAACCTACCTGCTGCTGTAAAACATCACGTCCAAACCTGTGCCGACTGTCAAAGACGCCAAGCACCCCCCGGCACTCCGGCAGGCTTATTACATTCCGTCCAAGTACCAGCAAAGCCATTCGCCCAAATCGGAATGAATTTCCTGGGCCCGTTCCCAACTTCTACCACAGGGAACAGATGGACCATTGTTGCTACCGATTACTTGTCTCGCTACGCAGAAACTAAAGCCATGCCGAGGGCCACAGCAGCAGAAGCGGCTCATTTCTGCATAGAAAACGTCGTCCTTCGGCACGGTGCTCCAACAGTTCTCATTGCGGATAGAGGAACTGCGTTCATGGCAGAAATTTTGGAGTCAGTTCTCAGACTCAGCGGTACAGCTCACCGGAGAACAACGGCGTACCATCCACAAACGAACGGACGAGCAGAGTGGCTTAATAAGACCCTCGCATACATGCTCTGCATGTATGTCGACACAGAACACAAGAACTGGGATGAAATCTTGCCTTATGTGACCTTCGCCTATAATACCGCCCGGCAGGAAACTACCGAAATGACGCCGTTTAGTTTAATACACGGGCGCGACGTCACTACAACGTTGGACGCTATGCTGCCGCACGAGTGTGACGACACTCATGCTGACGCCGAATAACTTGGTCAGCGCGCCGAAGAAGCCCGACAGCTAGCCCGCGTGCGTATTTGTCACCAGCAACACAAAGATGCGAAACTGTACGACCTACGACATAAATTGGTAACCTACACACTAGGTGACATGGGTCAGGATCCCAATACGTCGACGCGGACTTTTAGAGAAGCTATTACGATGATACTTCGGCCCATATTGAGTCACCCGACGATTGAACGACATAAACTACGAAGTTATTCCCGATGGTGATCGCACTTTCAGTCGCCGAAACCGCTCACGCGAGATCGTGCAAGTCATCCGGATGAAACCCTACTTCTCCAGCTAAGTCTCGTTTGTCCTGTGGGTGCCGGTGCATATGTGCGTTTTTATAAGTAAAGCGCCTTGGCTGCGCTTCGGGACGATGTCATTTTTGGAGGGTGGCAAATGTCACGTGCGTCCCGCGATAAAGACGAAAGCGACAGTGCATACGCGCATCTGCACGCTTTTATGCAGAACGCAACAACGAGAAAGACGAGAAGCTTTCTGGCGCGCGGTAAATAAAAAAGACCGACCCGCTGCTGCTTTCTCAGCGTCTTCAAATAGGACCTCTGTCTTCACGTCACGACAATGTGATCACATACTTTGGGAATGTAGTATAGTGCCGCCACCAGTGGATATTATGCGTGATTTATCTCTTGAGCACTGAAGGCCGTGTTGACCAGCTCAGACCCAGTCGTCCAGTTAAGGGTCGTGGAGTGGGCCACACAGGTCGCCGCCAACCTTGGGTTGATAGCTTTCGTCACAGGTCCCGTTAATTCGGAACCCGATCGCCGGGCTAATTCCAAGGGCCAAAGTATCGGCCCCCCGAACCGCACCACGAAAGCGTGGACAATTTAGAAGTGGTTCTATTTGGCGCGCCAGCGGACGCCGGCTGTGGCCCAAAGAACAAGTCAGAGCCGAGAGTTGATAAAGAAAACAAAATTATATTCTCAATTATGGCAGATCAAAACGATACACAAGTATGCACACTCGACAATAGTTGAATACAATATGTCACCAATCAAACAACGTACTACTCAGTACAATCAGCCACACTCGAAACAATGGACACAGACAACAATACGCACTACAACGCAGTCGCGCGCATCGAACAACCAAGACACTTAAAGACTAAAGAGTTAGAAAACTTATTCAGTCCAAAGTTCTTGGAACAAAAGTATGGATGATACTCTTCCGAGAATCACACACTCAAAGTCCAGCGTTGTTGTCGTTCTGCTGCCCCCGAAGTTTCTCTTCCAGGAAACCTCGCGTCTTCAATTGGCCGGTCTCCAGGCTACAAACTTCTTCGCCGGAAACACGTCGGCTTCACACACGCAGCTGTTGCCACGCGTCTTCGCTCGATAGCAGTAGACACACACCCTTGCCTGTAGCTCGAGTCTTCACCCCTCAGGTGGAAATCCTCTTCTTCTCCTCCTTTGTCGCGGAAGACAAAAGGCTTCGCCCACAAGGTGGAACACCCTACGCACTCTGGCACATACTTTCTTCTTCTCCTGCTTTGTCACTAAGGACAAAACCTTCATTGACAGATGCGGCGGAATAACCCCACGCACATATCCCATACCCCATACGCAGCGAAGGCTGGGGAAAGGGCGAGACAGTACGAGGGCCGTCCGCGAAAGATGACGCAACCCTGCATCACCACGCCCCTTTCCATCGACAACTTTCTAGGGCTTGCTCGGCCGCCGATGTGAGGAGGTTCGTCGGTGAACCTACGCTTGCGAGGGGAGAGGGACGCGCGCCCGGGGAGTCTTTTGATGCTTGTTTTCTTTTTTATCGTTGACCTTGAGGCATCTCTCCTGCGCTTCGTCGCGAGAATTTGGCGGTGCGCCCTTTTTGAGCGCTCGTTTTGTGACACTGCCCCCCACTTTAAGAATACTATCTCATAATATTCAAAACCACACAAACGAGTGCGAACAGTCCCCACACTCTCAAAGACTGTATCACAGTCCGTCGCTCATGACACGTCGCATTCACAATAGATCACTCAATACAATTGTACATTGCAATTCAATCTCACAACACATAGAATATAGCCACAGGTGCATGAATACAAAACTACATCACATACTTCAAGCAATACCAACGTACAAAGGTCTGTCATTACAACAATTGTGCAATACTATACATCACGTCACAGCACAAACACTTCGACACTTGTGACACATGATAACATAACATTAACACAACATATGGCACTCAGCACTGCCAAACACATTCTGATTCGACCTCAGCACTTATCCTGTGTACTTTGAGCGGCGCTTGCGCCCTTTCTTGCGGTGCTCGTTCGATCTCGTTCGATCTTTCCTTGTTTTTTCTCGTTCTTTTTCGGCGAGCCCTTTCCAACGACGGTATCTGAGGCGGCGTCTCAGCCATCGTTGTCACTTCCGACATTGTTAACGGGTGATAACGTTCAACCGATCCTGTTCGGTTATTCACCCGCTTGTTCATGTCACGACATTGGCCCTGGCTGGCCGACTCCGTCACCTTTACACTGTCGCTCGGTTGAGGTCGTGCCGACGTTAGTCCAGCCGCCCAGCACGTGAACTCATTCAACACGATCATCTTCTCATTCACTGTCTCTTGCACCCGGGTTTCACCTTGGCCTCGAGCGAAATCTTTCACGGGATTTTTCTCCGCTGTATCTCGCGGCCCCTTTGTCGGTGGGGGCTCCATCTTCGGGTCTTCCCCCAAACGTTCTTGATCATTCGGCTCTCGCCCCCCGGGGATGTTTCCTATGACGAGATCGTACAGGGGGGTCGTCATGCATGGAGCAGTAACCTTCCCGCTGAAGTACGGGGTTTCAACCTCAATTTCTGCTTAGCATCCGAACCGTACTGTCAATTAGGCAAACCGGTTTCGTTTTGCCTGTCAACTCACCTTCCCGTACCAAATTTCTCCGCACGATAACCGTGGAGCTACCGGTGTTTCTTAATACCGTAATCTTCTTGCCCGCAACTTTTCCAGGCAGCGTTGGCATTCCCTTCGTAACACCGGTTGGCTGTTTTATCATTACAGCACCCACAATAGGAAGTTTCTCCCCATTTTTCAACCCTACAAATGCGTCGGTGACGGCTTCACCATCGGATTTCGGTGCTTCTAGCACACAGGATACCTGGTGAGTTTGACTCGCTCCGTTACGACATGCGTCTGCCTTGTGCCCAGTCTGACCAAACTTGAAACATTTTACTACCGTAGGGCTCGTAAAGTTAGTATGACAGTTGTTCGCGCGATGACCAACTCGGTTACACAGAAAACATCGCGGAACACTCTCCGGTGCACGCTTCTTTTGTTCGGGTGCCGAATTTGTCGAATCTTCGGGACACTCCTTCTTGACTTTGGCCAAATTTGTGCCACCTTGCGCTTCCAAGAATTGGTCGGACAATTCAAGCATGCCTTCAAGTGACTCAGCCTTCCTCTCTTTCAAGTACAGCGACAGGCTTGGGTGGCAACTAGTAAGAAATTGCTCTCTAATTAGGAGCTCTCTAAGCTCATCATACCCCTGCACTGTCCCCGAAAGTTCAATCCATCTGTCGAAATAATGACTAAGTTGGGCGGCGTACTGCGTATCCGTCTCACCATCAGCTGGCTTTCCTGTCCGAAATCTGTCCCGGAATCCTTCCACGGTAAATCTAAATCGCTTCAGTAAAGCAGTTTTCACCTTTGCATAGTTGGCTGCATCGGCCGGCGTCAGCCTACCGTACACACTGAGCGCTTCACCACTCAAGCAAGTACTCAAAGCAGTTGCTCATTGACGTTCCGGCCAATTCTGGCTCCTCGCAATCGTCTCAAATCGGTGAAGGTACGCGTCAAGGTCGTCCTTCCTTTCATCAAACGCTACGAGCAGCTTGCTTGGGTTCAAGCGGAAGCCGTGGTCCTCCCGTTCGCTGCTTTCAACTCTAGCTTGGACCGGAGTTTCACTTCGCTGTTGCAAACGGAGCCGCTCGAGTTCCATCTCGTGCTGTCGCTGCTGTTCCCTTTCCTCTCTTTCTTCTTTCGCCCTCTCGGCTGCCAGTCTTTCTCTCTCCAGCTCCAACTTCAATTGCTGCTCTCTTTCTTCTCTCGCCCTTTTGGCTGCCAACTTTTCTCTCTCCAGCTCCAACTTCAATTGCTGCTCTCTTCCTTCTTTAATTCGCTCTCTCGGCTGCCAACCTCTCTCTCTCCAACTCAGCTGCTTTTTCTTCCTTGGCTCTCTCAGCTGCCAACCTATATCTCTCCAACTCAGCTTCTTTTTCCGCTTTGTCTCTTTCGACCGCCAACCTTTCTTTTTCCAGCTCAGCTGCCTTTTCTTCTTTGGCCCCCTCTTTGTTTTCTTTTTCCTTCTGGTGACCCACTTCCGTAGTTCGGTGCCAGAAAGATCCATCTTCTCACCAACAGCCACTAACTTTTCGAGATCCATTGTGTCTCGCAAATAAAACCTTGCCACGTGCAAAAAATATCTGCCTAAATCAGTATATCGGAACAATCCCCTGCACTCGTTAACGAGAACACTGAGCAACTCACAAAATCGTTCCGATAGCAGTATTAACAACTCGAGGCTCTTTCTCCCTACTTTGGACACACTGTGCACCAAAAGGTCCTGTCGCGGACGCCAGAATAATTGTCAAAGGTCCCGTTAATTCGAGAGGCAATCGCCGGGCTAATTCCTAGGGCCGAAGTATCGGCCCCCCGAACCGCACCATGAAAGCGTGGACAATTTAGAAGTGGTCCTATTTGGCGCGCCAGCGGACGCCGGCTATGGCCCAAAGAACAATTCAGAGTCGAGAGTTGATAAAGAAAACAAAATTATGTTCTCAATTATGGCAGATCAAAGCGATACACAAGTATGCACACTCGACAATAGTTGAATACAATATGTCACCAATCAAACAACGTACTACGCAGTAAATCAGCCACACTCGAAACAACGGACACAGACAACAATACGCACTACAATGCAGTCGCGTGCATCGAACAACCAAGACACTTATAGACTAAAGAGTTAGAAAACTTATTCAGTCCAAAGTTCTTGGAACAAAAGTCTGGATGATACTCTTCCGAGAATCACTCACTCAAAGTCCAGCGTTGTTGTCGTTCCGCTGCCCCCGAAGTTTCTCTTCCAGGAAACCTCGCGTCTTCAATTGGCCGCTCTCCAGGCTCCAAACTTCTTCGCCGGAAACACGTCGGCTTCACACACGCAGCTGTTGCCACGCGTCCTCGCTCGATAGCGGTATACACACACCCTTGCCTGTAGCTCGACTCTTCACCCCTCAGGTGGAAATCCTCTTCGTCTCCTCCTTTGTCACGGAAGACCAAAGGCTTCGCCCACAAGGCGGAACACCCTACGCACTCTGGTGCATACTTTCTTCTTCTCCTGCTTTGTCACTAAGGACAAAACCTTCACCGACAGATGCGGCGGAATAACCCCACGCACACTGGCGCTAACTTTTTCTTCTTCTGATCTCCCATCTCTGCTGCTCGATTAAATATCCTCCGCGCAAGATTCCAGAAAGTTCTCATCATTTTGTCGGCGCGATACGCAGCGAAGGCTGGGGAAAGAGCGAGACGGTACGAGGGCCGTCCGCGAAAGATGACGCAACCCTGCATCACCACGCCCCTTTTCCATCGAGAACTTTCTAGGGCTTGCTCGGCTGCCGATGTGAGGAGGTTCGTTGGCGAACCTACGCTTCTGAGGGGAGAGGGACGCGCGCCTGGGGGGTCTTTTGATGCTTGTTTTCTTTTTTTATCGTTGACCTGGAGGCGTCTCTCCGGCGCTTCGTTGCGAGAATTTGGCGGCGCGCATTTTTTGAGCGCTCGTTTTGTGACAGCTATCTAACACGGAATCGTCCGTAGTTGCTTTCTGACGAAATAAAGTTTTATCATGCATCATGTTATTCCGCAAACTTTCTTGAGCCAACTGGTGCGAAGCCATCGAAAGAGGGTGCAGGTGCGCGTGCCTTGAGGACCTTTGGTGTTCAAGCCGACAGCAGAAGCTCCGCAACAGCCTTCTTGGAGCGGAAAAAGTGACGCGACAAAGAAAGGGCGTGGAAGCGACGAAATGAAAGGCTGCAGGCAACAGTAGATGCCTACAAGAAAGAGCTGCATAGATTAAAGTAAGAGTACAATGTAAGCAAATTTCTTCAATTGTAGCCAGACACTGCGATCAGGGCTGCACTAAAGCCAGAGTTAATGGACGAAGTCCTCAACTACAAGGTGAAAAAACCAAAGTGGTGTGAAACCACTATACCACACTGCGTGATTCTGAGAAGCCTCTCAACAAATTTATACGAGTATATCAGGACCGAGCTCCTCGCTTTCCCGTGCAGAACTACGCTACAAAGATACATGGGGACAACTGCCGGAGAAGTAGGCTTCAGTGAGCTAGTGAAGCAGAGGCTCAATACTGAGATCAAGTGCCTCGAGACGGAGCAAGCCAAAATTTGCAGCCTCATCATAGACGAACTGAGAATAAAGCAAAGGCTTGAATACCACAAACAACTAGACGCCTTCTTGGGAGACATAGACATGGGTGCTCTCAACCAAGTGTTGTCTGACTCGGAAAGAAGCGAACTTGCGAACTCGCTTTTGTGTTTTTTGATCTGTGGTCTTCACGGTAGGTTTCGTATCCCAGTGGGATTTGTTGCCAGATCATGCACTGGCAAACTACTTGCGCAAACGGCTAAGCACGTCATCAAGAAAACTAAAGAAAGGGGATTCGAGATAGTTCGAGTTTTGACGGACAACCACAAAATAAACGTCGCTGCAATGGAAATATTATCAAGTGGGCAACCGAAAACCTGAGTGTCTCATCCCGCCGACGTAAGCCGCAGGTTTGTTTCTGGCGTTCGATCAGAGTCACATCCTCAACAACATCCGATCGCAATTTCTGGCACGAGAATTAGGAAGAAATGGGGAAATTTCTTCAACCTACATAGAAGACCTCTACAAGATGCAGCGGGGCTCGATTATCAAGCCGGTCCGTTTTTTCACGAGGGAACACGTCTATCCGTCTAATACAGAAAAAAAATGGGAGTCAACCCTGCCGTCTAGTTGTTTTCACCAGCCGTGACAGCGGCTTTGTCCTTCACGAAAGATCATGCCGGGCACACGTGCGACGCAAAGTTCGCCAGTGTCGGCCCAACTGTTGAGTTCATGAATAATGTGAGCAGATGGTTTACTCTCATGAACGTCAGCAACCGCCAGCAGCATATTGTCACGGGGTCGTGACGTGGCCGAAGTCAGAAGACTTTGTGCTAGAATTTAACTGTTTATTTGGGCGTACTTGTGCCCGGTAAATGGAAAATCCAATTACAGTAGCAGTCTTGGACTGATACAAAGAGAAGTTTATTAACTTCATACTCAAAAAAACTCTTTACATCATTTTATACATACAGTGCTCGTTTAGACACCCCTCTTGTGCACTATGGGGCATACTAACTCCATTATCCATAGAGGAAACTAGCGGCACATACACAGATATATATAAATATATATATATATATATATATATATATATATATATATATATACAAGTTTGTGCTAAACTACGCATACATTCGTAAAAAAACCACAAATATATATTTACATTCTTATATAGATATATTTACAACAGATCGTGAACATGGGTAGGCATAATTACAATACTTCGACTGGCGCCATACATACACTTGTAACACAATGTTTGTTTTTCGGGGAGAAGGGGTTAATAGGGGATTATGGGGGTACGGAGTTTCGCACCTCTAACGAAAAAAAACTTTGTGTGCCAGCGGCGAAGGAACTGGTCCTCCCCGCCAGCTTCCAGTTGCTTGGCCAAGTACTGCACTATTTTCTGCCTTATCATGGCTAGTGCTGGGTAGGCCGCTCTCACTGGGGTGTTCTTTACCTCAGCAAGGCACCGGCGTTTCCAAATCACAAAGAGTGTGATGGCAACCACCAGCCTTGCGAAGCAGCCCCTATTCCTTTCGAGGGCCGGGGGAGGGCGGATGCTGAAGCACCTCGCAACCAGGCGCCATATCGACTTGGCCGCCCCGCATTCTAACAACGCGTGGGAGATCGTTTCTTCAGCGCGGCAATTAGGACACTGGCTATTCGGCGTGATGCCGAAACGGTGCAGGCGATGTCTCGTGGGCAAAAATTGCCACTTGCGCTTCCACTCGAAGTCTTGTACTTCGCGCGGTCGGTACTTATTGCTTTTTTGTTTGCACAGTCCTAGGCTTTTGATCTGCTCTTTTTCTTCTTCGGACAACTGGTTTTCTGTTATCGCTTCGACGATTCGGGCGGGTGGGTGCTTGTCAATGTCGCAGTTCGGGGCTTCTTTTTCTATGATCTTTGTCGTAGTTGCCGCCATCCTGTACAAATGTGAGGGTGCTTCCGCGCGTGGGCCAGTGTGTTAGTGGTTTTTCAGATAGTGCGTGATGGTGCTTGTCCAGTAGTTGATTAGATTCTTCTCAACGTAACTCGCTGCGTAATAAAGCGTGCGGGTAATCTTGAGGGCCAGTATCTGGCTGGTCATTTGTACGTGTGGGAGGCCGAGGCCACCTTTGTCCTCGGGTAGTTGAAGGAGGTGTCGCTTGACTGGTGCTGGTTTCCCTTCCCATAGCAAATCGGTGATCACGGTGTTCAGTTGGTCGCGGTTTTCCTAGGGATCACCGCTACCCTACTGGCGTAGAACGCAAACGCGCAAACGGTGGTCCTTGCTGCCAGCGCTTTTTCACGTAACGTGAGGTTTAGGAGGCGAATGCGGTCGGCTGTCTGCTTTGCCCTCTCGAGGGCTCTCTGCCACGTGGCTGGTGCCACCCCTTCACTGGAGAAGTAGATTCCCAGTACTTTAACGATGGACACCACTTCAATGTTTCCTAGGGCTTCTCTGGGGAAAGTTCCAAATAGCATCGCCTTGCTCTTGTCCGCATTTCTCGCCGCTCCGGATGCCTGCGCGTATCTTGTGAACGTCGCACTGAAGGCTTGGAGGCTGCTTTCATCCCGAACAAACAAGGAAATGTCGTCCGCGTATGCCAGCACTTTCACCTGCTCCTGGCCCATCAGTGGGAAGCCCCGAATGCCTTCATGTGCAATAACACTTGTGATCAGCGGCTCGCACGACATGACAAAAAAGGTCGGGTCCAGTGGGCATCCTTGCCTTATGCCTCTACTATACTTGAATGCCGGCGTTGTGACTCCGTTTATCACAACGGTGCAGGTTAGGTCCTCGTACAAAGTTTTTGCCAGTTTTATAAAACTTGCCGGTAAGCCAAACTCCTGCATCACGTCAAAGAGGTAATGGTGTCGTACCCTGTCAAATGCTTTAGCTTGGTCTAGGGAAATAAAAACACCATTGAAACCTCTTGTCGTCGCGTACTCGAAAGAGTCACGGATCACTGCGAGGTTCGCAAAAAGCGACCTTCCTGGAATCGCGCACGTTTGGTACGGGCTAATGATGTCCGGTAACAGGAGCTTGAGCCTGTTGTTCAGTATAGTGGCTACCAGCTTGTAATCGATGTTCAAAAGCGTGATTGGACGCCACGCCGTGGGCTCGTTTGGTTGTGCACCCTCTTTCTGTAGTAGGACAATTTTACCCACTCCGAAGAAGTCGGGTTTCTTAAAGGACCTGAAGATCACGTTCACCATCGCGAGCAAGGGTTCTTCGAGAACTTCGAGAAAAGTCACATAGATGGCTGCAGTCAGACCATCAGCGCCTGGGGCAGAATTGGGAGTCATGCTTCTTATGGCTTCACGAAGCTCTGCAGGGGAGACTTCAGTGCTAAGGGTTGCTGGCTCCTCCTCCTCCTTAATTCGCTGCAGATGTTTGCAAAGTTCTTTGACATGGTCGGGTCTTCGATTGGTGTCTATTGGTTCGGTGTCTTGGAACTGTATGCTGAAGTATTCTCTGAAGATGTTCTCAATTTCTGCTGGGTCGTCGGTTACAGAACCGTCTAAGCGCTTTGCCTCCGTAATTCGCAAACAGCCATTTCCACGTACTTCCCTCACATGAACTCCGGTCGCCGTGCCCAACAGTCCATGCTCACTTCTAGGTCGCCTCATGGTATCTCTGAGGAGTTGGTTGTATTGCTCCTCGAGCGAGGTCAGGTACTCTGTTGTACATGAGGTCAACGTGTCGGCTGCCTTGATCTGCATTCGGCGAAGAAGTTCTTTCATCTTTTGTGTATGACGTCTTTTTCTGTCTTTGCCTTCTTTTTGTAACAGGGTCTTCCATTCTTCCTTAAGTTTATCCCACAGAGGGGGGGGGGGGGGGGTAATATGTCTGGCATTTTCTACTGATGCGCTCATGGCATCTTTCAAGTTTTCTACGCAAGTCTCATCTCTCAGCAGCTCAGCGTCAATTCTCCAGCTATTGTTATTAGAGTGCGGGCCGGGGGATCCCTTTACCATCGTGACGAGCGGGGCATGGTCCGTCTTCTCTTTCAGGTTGGCTGGGAGCACGAGTACTTTGCATCCTTCTACCAAAGGGAGGAGGAGGTCCGGAAAGTACATCCGGTCTATTCTACTTCCTGCTGATCTAGGGGTACGGGTTGTTACGAAGCGGTCTTTATAGAGGTGTACCCATATGTCCGAGAGGTTTAAGTGCCGAAGGGTTTTCACCAACTCCTTTGCATTGTAGGTTGATCTTCCTTGGCTTGGCCCCCTCACGTCCCGGTTAGAATCTACCACGCAATTAAAATCACCGACTAGTACGTGGGGAATGGGCTCTAGGAGGAGTTGGTGCATCTCTTGAAAGAACTTATTCGTATCTTTTCTTGTCACGAGGGCATAGACGTTCACAGTGCGTATCTTTTTGGCTTCGATGAAAATGTCAATCATTATGTACCGACCATTCGGCCCGAAAATACAATGGAATTTTGATCGAAATCTGCCTTATACGAATATTACTCCGACCCCGCATGCTCTCGTGGTCGCCAGAGAGAAAAAGGCGTCGGTCTGATGATCTCGGCGGAAATTAACCACATCCAGCGGCGTTCGGAAATTCGCCTCTTGAATAAAGAGATCTATGTTCTGGTTCCTAGCGAAACCTAGGATGGCTGCTTGTTTCGCCCTATCTCTAAACCCTCGGATATTCCACGTAGCCAATTTCAAAAAGGCCATCAAAAACCTTAAAAAAAAGTGCCGCCACATCCACGAAGTGAATGATGATGAGTGGGCGAAGCTCCGGAGGTAAACCTAGTAAACCATGAATCCTCCGTACATTTTGCCCACTCGATTTTATTGCAACGCTCCCCCTAGCGTACGTCGCCGCACTATATCGAACGATGACACGCGCCATATGTGGCATCATTCCTATTTTATAACACCTCGCATCTTTCATAATCAACTACACGTACCGCCATCTAGTTTATAACATCTTGCATCTTTTGGATGGATGGATGGATGGACGGACGGACGGACGGACGGACGGACGGATATGGCTGTACCCTTTAGATCGGGCGGTGGCTAGCGTAATACTTAATGCCGTCAGCTACAAGTACCGCCATCTAGTGAACACTGCAAGAACTGAACGAGAGGTGGCTACATACAGGGGACGCACAGCCCACGTCTTAAGGAGCTTCGCTCCTAAAAGAAAACAAAACGCGGGAAGTATCGAGGCTAGCAAGCAGCGTGGCCATCATCCCCCGATTGGGCGCGATGCCAGGCGCTGGAGGGCAGAAGGAAAGAAGGGTGAGCGAATGCACCGAGCAAGATAGGCGACAGCCGCGTGCCGGCAGAAAGGGGCGAGGAGGGTGCTGCGCCAGAAGGAGAAGGGAAGGCAAGTGGGACATAGTGCGGCCAGAGTGAACGAGAGGAAGGAAAAAGGGCCGTGAAGCCGACGGGCAGGCGCGCCGCTTCAGTGACTTGCGTCTCGGGGCTTGAGGGGTGGTTGCCCTTTGGCTACACCTTCTTTCTCGAGCTTCTGAGCCTTCGCGTGTGGTGGAGCGTCACTATCACTGCTTTGACCTGCTGACCCGGGTCTACGCTGCCGGGCCTCCCTGCTGGCTGCCCTCTCACCCAGATACCGCTTATCATCATCAGGGCGTCTTCGTGAGGGTGAGCGAGCTCTCTGCTCTAGCCCAGTGGCCATCTGTCAAGTTTTCGCGTCCAATTTCCGGCTTGGGCGTGCCGAATGGAATGCGAGGGGGAGTTGGTGCAGCATGGTCGCATTCGCTGTCGCCGGGTAGAAAGTAATACCCTTTACTTTTTATGGGGGCGTCGTCACCGGCGGGGTCTTGGGTGCCGGCCTCCAAGGCCAGGCTGGTCATTGGGGCCCGGATGTTGACGGGTGTGTGGGATAAAGCGAGGAGGGCCTCTCCCTGCTCGTTGGACTCGGGGGTCGCTTCAGCTGCGGTCAGCCAATTTCCGCAGTCATCCCGGCTTGCCGAGGGTGGAGGCGGCTTAGGGGGGGACGATTGCGCTGAAGCCGTCTCGATATCGCTCGACTCTGTTTCGGTCGACCTAGTGGTAGTCTCGTGAAAACTCCCGGGCCTCTCCCCCTCACTGGCGGACGGATCGCCCATGCCACTGCCTGAAGTCAGATCGGAGTCTAAGTCGCGGTCCCCGGAAGGGGATTCCCTCTCGGTTGTGCGGGATGCGGACCTGGACGTAAGGACCTGCATACGCGGCGAGTTAGTTGCTCGGGCAGAGGCGGGGCCGCTTGACTGAGAGTGCGACGAAGCGGATTCAGATAGCGACGGGAAGCCGCGGGCGGCCGAAGCGTATGAGCGCTTACGAAAGCACTTGCGTGTTCCGTGGTGACCCCCGCAACGTTTACAGTCTGCCGAGCAGCCCTCAGTATCGTGGCCGAAGGTGCCGCACCGCTTACAGTATGCCATGGTGCACGCTGTCGCCATATGCCCGACTTCACCACTACGCGCGCACACCCGGCGCATGCCTGTGTACTCGCACATGACTTTGTGCCCCGCAATAGTGATGAAGTTGGGGACTAGGCGGTACATCTCAATTTTAACCACACGTACCCCGTTTAACTTGGTCTGGCCAGTGGCTAGGGTGGCGAACGAAATGCCCTTCACTTTACCAAACTGGGCTAAGGCATTGCTAAGGGCCTTCTCTGATAGAAAAGCGGGGTAACGGTAAACGTTCACATATGTAACCGGCGGCCCGACTGCCTCTACTGGCACCCTCGCCCCGTTCACTTCAAATCCTTCCGCCACCATTTGCTTCGTCGCCTGGCCAGCATTGCGGGTGCATACAAGAAATTTTGCGCCCCCCATATGTTGCAGTACTAATACGCTGTCGTCACCAGCTGTCTCTTCAATTGCATCAATTAACTCATCGACAGAGATATCGCCCTCGGGCGCGGAAACCATGAAACAATTCTCCCTCACCGGGAGTTCAAATGGCGTGGCCATTCTGGTGGGTGCACCCCGCAAGCCGCCGGTTGGGCGTGGCTCGTGGTTGACTTGTAACGTGCAGTCGAGCTGCACTCTGGTAGGAAGCGGCTCAGCCGAGGCGGGTGCCGCTTGGTGGTACCAGGTGGACCGCAGGGGGACTCCGGGACGGCGGGCGTGAACCGGGGACCTTGCAGCTCCTCCTGGCATGGGGTAAGCGGGCTCCAGGCAGCAAGGCCCGAGACCCAGGGGCGGCGGTCGCGCGTACAAGACGCCGATGCCGCGTAGACTTCTTTTGTCGACTTGAAACCCTGGGGTCGACGTCCGCGTGACGTGACCCCAGGTCTCGCGCGAGGACTCGAGAAGAGACAGCTAGACCGGCGAACGTAGCGTCGGCCTTCGATCAACTACTGACAAGCGGCGAAGCGCGTCGGCATTTATACTCTTGCCGTCGAATGTTCTAGCGTTATCGCTGGCGGTGGCGTAGGTTCCAGAATAATCTGTACAGTTCGCAGAGTAGGCGTGATCTTATCGAAATGGTCTACTACAGTCCGGAAGCTTCTCGAAAACTGCAGGCCCGGTCTGCGCTGAGAATTGTGTAGTGCTTTGGGACGATAACAAAACTTGTGAAAGGAACGTGGCATTGCGCCCCTCTGAAAAAGGCATCGTCCCGATGCTTTAACTAAAAATGAAGGTACAACAATAATGCAAGAAAGTACAATGAATAAATTACAATACAATAATAATACAAAAAACACTGTTTCAGTTTGTTAACGCGCATAAAACGGCTTGAGGCGCGCGACATGGACGACTACAGGTCGCGATCGGTGTCGTTGAGAGTTTGTGATGCCGTCGGGGACAAACTCGTAATCAAGTGGGCCGAGAAGTCGAACAACCCTGTACGGTCCGAAGTACCGTCGCAGAAGCTTTTCACTTAGTCCACGTCAGCGTATCGGCGTCCACACTCAAACCTGTTCACCGGGCTGGTATTCCACGAAGCGTCGTCGAAGATTGTAACGGTGGCTGTCGGTCGTCTGTTGATTCTTGATACGGAGACGCGCGAGTTGTCGGGCTTCTTCGGCGCGTTGAAGGTACTCACTCACATCGAGGTTTTCTTCGTCAGTGACGTTGGGTAACATGGCATCGAGCGTCGTTGCCAGGCTCCTTCTATAGACCAATTTGTATGGAGATATCTGCGTCGTCTCCTGCACTGCCGTGTTGTATGCGAAGGTCACGTACGGAAGAATGGCGTCCCACGTCTTGTGTTCGACATCGACGTACATTGCCAGCATGTCGGCGATCGTCTTGTTAAGCCGCTCGGTGAGGCCGTTGGTCTATGGGTGGTACGCTGTCGTCCGGCGGTGGTTTGTCTGGCTGTATGCCAAGTTCGCTTGAGTTAAGTCGGCAGTAAATGCAGTTCCTCTGTCGGTAATAAGGACCTCCGGGGCGCCGTGACGTAGGACGATATTTTCGACGAAAAACTTAGCTACCTCGGATGCACTGCCTTTGGGAAGGGCTTTTGTCTCGGCGTAGTGGGTGAGGTAGTCGGTAGCTACCACGATCCACTTGTTTCCGAAAGACGACGTCGGGAACGGCCCCGGTAGGTCCTTACCAATTTGCTGGAAAGGTCGGCAAGGTGGTTCAATTGGCTGCAGAAGTCCCGCTGGCCTTGTCGGCGGTGTTTTGCATCGCTGACAGTCCCGGCATGTCCTTACATAACGAGTGACGTCGGTGGTAAGACGTGGCCAGTAGTACCTTTCTTGTATCCTCGCGAGCGTGCGAGAAACACCGAGGTGCCCTACCGTCGGATCGTCGTGCAGGGCCTGTAGGAGTTCTGGTCGCAGAGCTGAAGGCACTACAAGGAGGTACTTGGATCGGAGCGGTGAAAAGTTTTTCTTTAGGAAAAGACCGTTTCGCAGAAAGAACGACGCAAGTGCGCGCTTGGATACCTTTGGGACTTCGGCGGTCCTGCCTTCGAGGTATTCTATTAGGGCCTTAAGTCCCGGGTCGGCTCGCTGTCGTTCAGCGAAGTCGTCGGTAGTTATCGTTCCCAAGAAGTAGTCGTCCTCCGGATTGTCGGGTGGTGGTTGGTCGACAGGCGCACGAGAGAGACAGTCGGCGTCGGAGTGTTTTTTGCCGGACTTGTAAATGACAGTAATGTCATATTCTTGAAGTCTCAGGCTCCATCGTGCGAGGCGACGTGAAGGGTCCTTCAAGGTGGCTAGCCAACACAAGGCGTGGCGGTCGCTCACAATTTTGAAGGGCTTGCCGTAGAGGTAGGGGTGAAATTTCGACGTAGCCCAGATGATGGCGAGGCACTCCTTTTCTGTTGTGGAATAATTGGCTTCTGCTTTGGATAGCGATCGGCTGGCGTAACTAATAACCCTTTCAAGTCCGTGAGCCCTCTGAACAAGAACGGCGCCAAGACCTACGCTGCTTGCGTCAGTGTGTATTTCTGTCTCGACGAATTCGTCGAAATGGCCAAGTAACGGAGGCGTCTGTAGACGATGTTTAAGCTCCTGGAAAGCGTGTCCCTGCGGCGTTTCCCACTTGAACTCCACGTCGGCCTTGGTAAGGTTTGTGAGAGGATCGGCGATGCGGGCGAAGTTTTTCTCGAACCGCCTATAATAGGTGCACAGGCCCAGAAATCGGCGCACAGCCTTCTTGTCAGTAGGCGGCGGGAAGTCGGCGATGGCGGCTGTTTTGCGTGGATCGGGACGAACTCCAGACTTGCTAATAACGTGCCCCAGAAACAAGAGCTCCTCGTACGCAAATCTGCACTTTTCTGGCTTCAGTGTGAGTCCGGACGTCTTGATGGCTTGAAGTGCGGCTTCAAGGCGCCGAAGATGCTCGTCGAAACTCGAGGAACACATGACGACGTCGTTCAAATACACAAGACAAGTCTGCCATTTCAATCCTGCCAGTACTGTATCATAACGCGTTGAAAAGTTGCAGGCGCTGAGAAAAGGCCGAAGGGCATCACCTTAAACTCGAAGAGGCCGTCCGGTGTTATAAACGCCGTCTTCTCTCAGTCTCTTTCGTCGACTTCGATTTGCCAATAGCCAGTCTTGAGGTCCATTGACGAAGTGTACTTGGCGTTATGGAGCCGACCAAGTGCGTCGTCTATTCGTGGGAGAGGATACACGTCCTTTCTTGTGATTTTGTTCAGGCGGCGATAATAGACGCAGAAACGTAGGGTCCCATCCTTTTTCTTCACTAACACCACGGGGGATGCCCATGGACTCTTAGACGGCTGGATAATGTCATCCCGCAGCATTTCATCAACTTGTCTCTTTATGGCTTCACGTTCTCGCGTCGAAACCCTGTACGGACTCTGACGCAGTGGTCTGACATTTTCTTCGGTTATGATGCGATGTTTCGTGATTGGGGTCTGCCGAATTTTCGATGACGACGAAAAGCAATCTTCGTATTGCAGGAGCAGGGCCTTGAGCTGTTCTTGCTTATGGTTCGGAAGTCTGGGATTGACATCGAAAGCTATGGGAGGGGCTTGGTTCCTCTGAGCAGGTTCCGCAGAATCGGCGAGGGCGAAAGCGCTGGTGGCTTCGACAATTTCTTCGATGTATGCGACCGTTGTTCCTTTGTTCACATGTTTGTACTCATTGCTGAAATTCGTGAGCATAACCGTTGCTTTGCCTCCCCGCAGCTCTGCAATTCCTCTTGTCACGCAAATATTTCGGTTGACCAACAGATGCTGACTGCCTTCAACGACGCCTTCCAAGTCAGGTGATTTAGGAGCGCCGACTGAAATAATGACACTTGAGCGAGGCAAATTGGTGACTTGTTCTTCCAGCACATTAAAGGCATGGTTTCCTGACGGCTTTCGCGGTGGTAGTGCTTATTCTGTGGATAACGTTATCGACATTGTCTTTAGGTTGATGACAGCACCATGGATGCATAAGAAGTCAATGCCAAGGATGACATCTCTCGAGCAACGTTGTAGGACTACGAAGTCTGTAGGATAAATACGGCCGTTAATGGTTCCAGCAGGCGTTACGTGATGACCTCCGGCTGTGCTGATTTCAGGGCCTTCCCAAGCTGTCCTAACCTTAACTTCGCGGCGAACGACCCACTGGTGACGGAGTAGTCGGCTCCAGTATCGACGAGAGCGGTCACACTGTGGCCGTCGATAAGAACGTCGAGCTCGCTAGTTCGCCGTTTCGCGTTACAGTTAGGGCGTGGCCTCGGGTCACGGCTGCGTCGGCTTGTTCCGCTGCTTCCATGTTGCGTCGTCAGGCCACCTCCGGTAAGTGAGGTTTCACCGTCAGGGCTTTGCCTGGTTGGCGTTGTGTTCGGAAAGCTCCGTCGCGTCGTCGTCGGATCTTCGGTAGTTCGTCGCACAGCAACCGCACCTCCATCGGTTGTTGCCCTTAGTTTCCCGGATACGGGCTAGGAGACCGGCCCCGCGTTGTGCCAGAGTACTGCCGGGGGTGCGGTGACATGCGGCGGCTGGGCGACGGTGAACGGGAAGGACTTCGTGGTGTCCATTGAGTTCCTGTCAGGTAGTCGGCGATGTCACGTGGCCATTCTCCTGGCTGCGGATGCGGTGCATTAACGGCGAAGCCACGCAGTCCCATCTGTCGGTACTGGCAACGGCGGTATGTGTATCCGGCCTTGCCGCAGTGGTAGCAGAGCGGGCGGTGGTCAGGGGTGCGCCAGACGTCAGTCTTCCTCAGCGCACTGCGCTGGGCTGCTGGCGAACGGTAGGACGTCGGTGGGGGTGGTGGCGGTGGTGGCGTCTGGCGACGGAAGTGCGATGGGGCAGCGTTTTGGCGAGCGTGTGGAGAAGGGGTGTGGCGGCGGGCTGCAGCAGCATAGCTCATGGCTAGCGGCTGAGGCTCTTGAGGCTGAGGAACGCCCAGCGATTGCTGGATCTCCTGGCATATGACGTCCGCGATGGGTTCCACGTGAGGCTGCACCGATGGAAGTAATTTTCGCAGCTCTTCTTGCACGATCGCTCGGATCGTCTCACGCAAGTCAGAGGCTCCAAGCGCTTGAATGCCGGCGTAGCTGGTAGACGAGAAGCTACGGTTATATTGCCGTGTGCGCATCTCGAGCGTCTTCTCTATCGTAGATGCCTCTGAAATGAATTCGGCGACCGTCTTTAGCGGGTTTCTGATCAGCCCGGCAAAGAGTTCTTGCTTTACCCCTTTGCATGAGCAGACGGACCTTCTTCTCCTCGGA
Source organism: Rhipicephalus microplus (assembly GCF_043290135.1). Lineage (NCBI taxonomy): Eukaryota > Metazoa > Arthropoda > Arachnida > Ixodida > Ixodidae > Rhipicephalus > Rhipicephalus microplus. The sequence continues at coordinate 40,205,262 of NC_134709.1, read as the reverse complement.
CATGTCGGAGTCAGCGTGGCGGAAAAGTTTAATCATAGCTTCAGTGAATAGCGCCACGTTTTCGTTTGGCGTCTGCATGCGGGTTTCAAGAATAGCTGCGGCGTTCTCCTTGCGCACCACACTTGCGAAAGTGGTGGGGAACCTGGCGCGAAAGACGTCCCACGTTGTAAGGCTTCGCTCTTGATTCTCGAACCAGGTCCGAGCAGCATCTTCTAAGGCGAAATACACATGTCAGAGCTTGTCATCGTCTGTCCAGTCATTGAAGGCGGCGACGCGGTCGAACCTTTCGATCCTGTTTTCCTGGTCTTCCAGTGGCGAACCGCGGAAAGTTGGCGGCTCTTTGGGTTGCCGGAGCAGGAGTGGTGCAGGCTGCACGGGGGTGGTCATGGTTGCAGTAGTTGATGTCGGGATGCGAGTCTGCCTGGCTGCTTCAGGAAGGGGCGCGTACTCTGGTTGTAGTCCCCTCTGCCTGCGGCTTGTTCGCTGTTCAGGGTTGGCGTCCGTGTCTTCTTTGACGCTTGGGCTGGGGTCGCGGCTTGAAGGAGGCGTCCGGTACATGGAAGAAACAGCACCTCCACCAGATGTCACGGGGTCGTGACGTGGCCAAAAACAGGAAACTTTGTGTTGGAATTTGACTGTTTATTTGGGTGAACCTGTGCCCGGTAAATGGAAAGTCCGATTACAGTAGTAGTCTTGGACTGATAACGGCGAACGGAGCGTCGGCCGTCGATCAACTAATGACAAGCGGCGAAGCGCGTCGGCATTTATACTCTTGCCGTCGAATGTTCTAGCGTTATCACTGGCAGTGGCGTAGGTTCCAGAATAATCTGTACAGTTCGCAGAGAAGGCGTGATCTTATCGAAATGGTCTGCTACAGTCCGGAAGCTTCTCGAAAACTACAGGAGCGGTCTGCGCTGAAAATTGTGTAGTGTTTTGGGACAATAACAAAACTTGGGAAGTAGAACGTGGCAATATTCACCAGAACCATCCGGGCACCAGGCAGTTTGATGATCCTGAGGACTCCAGACTTCATTGGCTGGAACTTGTTCTCTTTAGAATACATTGAAGAGCTCAAGATAGCAAGCGCACCAATGAACTTTCTAACGAAACTCACCATGCACTGGTATTTACCACAGTCGCCAACGACCAATGTATCAGATTTCTGTTAGAGGGTTCAATTTGTATTGACAAAGCTTTCAAGCGACCCCATCGAATACCTGTTTGCGACGCTTCGACGCAGCGCTGGCTGCAATGATATGCTGGATGTCAGAAGCGCTCTCTCGGGCCTTGAGAAGATGCTGAAGACGGGCATTGTTGCGGCTTTCCACACAAGCAATGTGCAGAGCTCAGCTTTGTTCGCTTCCTCGGGGAGCATTATTAGGAGCGGCGAGTCAAGCAGCACGTCGACAACAAGCGTTGTCGCAGCAGTGAACTCGACGCAGCACCTACTTCAGGAACCCTGCACTTCTACGAAGCCGTTTATGTCCACGCCAGATATAGCAGCAGTTTCTCTCATCGCAGGATACAAATTTAGCGTCGTGAGTGAAAAGACTGACTGCGAGCGCTGCGCGTCGTTAGTCTTGAAGGGAAAAGGGAGCAGCACCAGTACTACGAACGGCTTGATTTCCCACCAGGACAGAGGTGGTTTGTGCTACCCCACTGTGGAGCTCGTGTGTGTGCTGCATGCCCTGAAAAGATTTGTGGACGTGATGCTTCTGCACCGCGCAGCTCTTGTAATTGTTGGCTTGCTAATACTGCTGTGTGACCGTTTTGACCAAATCCAAAGGCGCAAATTCATAAAACTTTTGTGCAGAAAGTTCATGAAGCCGCTATTCACAAACTATGCTGTCGATTTCACTGATAAAAAATCTGTGGCCAGACTTTATCAAAGGAATTGAGCCGTTGTCACGGAAGCTTTAAAAAGCTTGCACGACATGCGCGCACCTTCAACGTTGGGATGACAAGTGGTTGCAATTCAACCAGTTGTTTCTTAATTTGTACCGACTTATTTCGTTTTATTTTTGTCTTTTGCGCATATAAAATTGATATGTCTTATTTCATTACTTCAACCTGTGAATTCCACTTATATTTTGATAGGGATCGATATTCGGCAGAGCACCCCTTCGAGCGCTTGCAAACAAAGAATAAGACACCTTACGACACGTTTTTTTTCGTGATACGCTACCAAAACAAACGCACGAATGCGAAATTACCGATACGAAGGAAAGTAATCGCATAAAGTTGGAAAAATACAGTGGCCGCGTCCACCCGCAGCAGTCAAGCAAAGAGAGGCTACGCGAGAGGGTAATAACCTGACGCCACCACGCGGTCACTCGGAGCAATAGAGCGTCAATGGTAGAGCAATGGGAAAGGCGCGACGCAACAGGCACAGAAAAAATAGAGGAGACGCTGTTGTTTGAACACACAAGTAGACAGACGTCGACATTATAGGTAAAATTATAGCGATGTCCGCACGTAACTTTCGCTCACATTTTTCGACGAGAAAGCTCCATGGGAAAGCCCGACTCCATGTCCCGCGCCATGCCGTTGTCAGATAGGAAGGAGACGCGGCGCCCTGAGGCGCTTTGTCTCATTAGAGTCTCACGTAACTCATCAACCCATCACCATCCATACGTCTGTCCCGGCATGTCGTCGTCCCCGTAGTGAGAGGGAAGTTTTGTTTCGGGCAGACGGCCATACCCTGGCAAGGGAGCCGCCACTCGGCGCCAAACAGACGCTGCCTGCCTCCCGGCATACTTCGATCACGACACGCAAAGCGGACGTACCCTGACAAGGTGGGCTATCGCAGCGCGTGGGGCGCGCTGCGGTCACGGCCCGTCTCCTGACCGCTAGGGCCCAGCGAGACACAACGCCATAAGCGCTGAGGGCTGCGATGTGCGCCAACAAACAAAACGATGTTGTGAGACGCGATTCGCCATCACATTCTATGTTTGGCACACAACCGATGAGCCCGCGTCGGGGACCAGCTCGCCCGTTTCACGGCTGCAGCCAATTTTTTGCGACGGTCCTCGTCAAGTGGAAATTGATAAAAACGTATGCTGCCTTTCTCAGCACAGCCGCGACGCAGCTCGACGGCATATCTTTTTTTAGGGGCGAAGCTCCTTAGGGCGTGGGCTGTGCGTCCCCTGTAGCCTGTATGTAGCCACCTCTAGTTTAGTTCTTGCAGGGTTCACTAGATGGCGGTACCGTCTCCTGTATGTAGCCACCTCTTGTTTAGTTCTTGTAGTGTTTACTAGATGGTGGTACTTGTAGCTGATGATGAAAAGATGCAAGATGTTATAATCTAGAAAGCGGTACTTGTAGTTGATGAAAGACGCGAGATCTTATAAAATAGGAAGGATGTCACATATGGCGCGTGTCATTGGTTGAAGGCAATCGTTCGATTTAGTGCGGCGACGTACGCTAGGGGGAGCGATGTAATAAAATCGAGTGGGTAAAATGTACAGAGGATTCATGGTTTACCAGGTTTACCTCCGGAGCTTCGCCCACTCATCATCATTCACTTCGTGGATATGGCGGAATTTTTTTTCTCTCGTTGCTTGACTGAGAACACCACATGCATCAATGAAAACCAAGCAGGAACTACGGTAGGCAGAGCGTCTTTTGCCTACCAAGCGAAATTATAGTGTACTAGAATAGGGGTAGTGTGTTCAGGCACCCTCTCTCTCCATGCATCGCGTGAAGCGGCACACGTGGACAAAAAACCGGTTCTCAATGTGGCGCTGCCGTAGCATGGGCTGGCAGGATTGTCAGCTCCACGCCGCTCTGCCTTCTCGGGTGCTGTTCAGTGACCTGTTGCTTGTGTTCGCGCCCGCTTAACGAAAGTTTTTCTGGCAATGTTTTTTGCTGGCCACGTGGCAGTGAGGCAATGCCGAGTCATCGGCGGCAACGACACTACTTTGCACCTAGGTGCGAAACAAGGTATACCATTGGAAAAAAGGTGAGCAGCCGTCGCTTTTCGCTGCACAGTGCACCCAAAGACAAAGCGTGGAGGAAGGTTTGGGAACCGAATTTACATCGAAAGGCTGGGACCTTGAACGAAAGCTGCTCTGTATGTGATCTACACTTGGAGCCTTCGTGTGTTCTCGGAGACTACGGGCACGTTATCAACGGTGAAGAAGTTCGCGTACCTCGTAGGAGACCCGAGCTAACGCCGACGCCGTGCCGATGTTACTGCCCAACGCTCCAAGCTACTTATCGAAGAAAGCGCCGCATTCAAGACCTCCGAGAAAGCGGAAGAACTCGGCGGTCGAATCTAGAACTGCAGCACCCTGTGTTGACCGTGATGCCACTGATTCAGATTCATCGGTGGACCTTCCTGCTGACTACGAACCCGAGGTGGCGAAGACTACAGGCACTGCAGCTTCGCTGGAACGCTTACTCAACCTTCAATTTATATGAGCTCGATCGCACCGCATCTCGTGTCAAAGAGAGCGGTAATTTACGTGCTGTCATGACTTCACTTTTTCGTGAAGGGTATCAATCTGTCTCGAGACAGACTCGAGAGGCAAAATGAAAAAAAAAAGGCTGCACGCGAAAATCACTCGTTCTTAAAGGTGCACCACCCTGATGAATGATCGTGAACGGATAATTCCACAAAGTGGCGTCGAATTTGATTGGCGTTACTGCTCACTTCAGTATGCGCGCTCGTAAATAAAGGGTTTCTTCTTACAGTCTGACAGTGGTGCCAAGTGTTGTTTTCCTTTGACTGTACAGTGCAATATCCCAACCACAGCAGCAGTATTTCGGCGGGCGCGTAATCGTTTAAGGACCCAAGATTGTGAAAATTATTCCTAAGTCTTCAGCTACGGCGTGCCTCTCAATCAAATGGCAGTTTTGTCACCTTAGCCTCATAATTACAATTGCATGATGCAACTATCGACAAGAACGGTGCCGCGCCCGTTACGAAGGAGGTCGAAGCTGTCGCTGTGTGCAGACTACGACTCTATATAGCAGTAATATAACAAGAAACTTTCGGGTTCATAGATGCTCCTTTGATACCTCGATTCAAACTTCCTAATTTTGTATTCGTTCACCTACCGAGCTTTAAAAACTGCGGGCAGTTTCCCCAGGAATGACTGCTTCGTTTTGAATGCAGTACGAACACACCCATTCAGAAAGCTTTTTGCGGACGTGTCAGCAATTAAACACAAAGACTATTAAGCGCGACGTATGCAAGCGCATGTCACGGGATCGAATTCCGGCCGCGGCGGCTGCATTTTCGGCGGAGGCGCAAATACTGAGGTGCGTGTACCTAGATTTAGGTGCACGTTAAAGCACCCCAGGTGATCGAATTTCCGGAGCACTCCTCTACGGCATCTCTCATAATCATATGGTGGTTTTGGGATGTTAAACGCCTGCTGTTACTAATACAGAAGTGCACAAAAGACAGTGCGTGAGGTGACAGCCCATGCTAAGGTGGCGTCATCTCGCGGCTGTGGATACCAACTGCGGCAGCCACGGTTTCTCCCTGACCCCGAACATGGAGGAAGGAAAAATGACCCCGAAGTATAGTGTACTAGAATACCCGAAGGAAGGAAAGGTCTTCCTCCGTGCCCCGAAGGAAAGTTAGGAGAGGGCCTGACGTCACTCGTTGTGAAGCCGGAAGTGTTCTCTCGTTTACATGTGATTGTAAAGCAGAAGGCGGAAGGCACGTGGGCTGCGCAGCGTGGGTGTCTTGACGATCCGAAACTAATGGAACGGGGCTCAACACTCTGGGCCAGCGCGACACTTTCGGCGAAATCATGTCGTCCGAGTGTTAACAGCGAAGGACTCGCTTGCTGGATTCCGTGCCAGCCGGTTGTGCCCTCACGATCTCCGGCGTCAGCGTAGCTCTGGCCGTCTGGGCTCGACCTACGTCACCTCCTGACGCCGACGACCTTCAACGACAGTGCAGCTCTGACCGACTGGACTTGCTCTACGCCATCTACTGACGCCGACAAGAGCTCTCGCAAGTGGTGCCTCGTGCTCGGACTCCTGTGACCGTGTTTCCATCTTTCCTATCTCTCCTATCCCCTCGATTTATTGTCGCTCTCTCTGGCTTACCACCTCACGTCTCTTCCTCTTTTCTACACCTTTACTCCTACCCTTTTGATCCCTCCTCACCCCATCCCTTGTGAGCTACTGTTGAGGTGTCGCTCATTGAAGCAGACAGTTACGGGGCTCACTTTTCTCTTCCTTTCTCTCTTAAGAATCAATTTCAACGGTTCTCCGAAAACGAAGCAAGTACAAGATAACGAGCGCTAGATGCACTGACCACGGCGTGCGTTTTCACGTCATTGATTCAGCAACTGTACAGACAACACGATCGGTCGTGCGCATTTTTCTACGGCTGCATTCCGGCACGAGACCGACGCAGCGCCCAGCCACTGTGCCCGTGTTCCGCGTGAAACTCACCGGCGTCGGCATTCTGCGACCGTGGTGACTTAGAGCACGGTGCAAGTGACACACGAACGCGGTTGCTCTAACGTTGAGATTACTATGCTGGGGGCGAGTTTAACAAGCGGAACAGAAAAAGATATTTTATTGCGCACATGCAAGTTGTTACTGTACACATACCGAACACGAAACTACGTATGTGCAAATGGTCCTCATTGCGTCTTGCTGGGCACAACAGCTTCGCCCCACAAGCAGGAGCACTGCCAAACCGTCACTGACCTGCAAGGCGTTCGTCGTCGTTCCGCTTCGTCATGGTGCCTAACGCAATTTTGCTGAACACTTCAAATGCTTCATCCACGTCATCCGCCGCACGACACATGGATATGCGCTCGTTCTACGCGCTGTTCAGGCCCCATGGTGTACGCAAGGTTTCGTAAACGTTGCGAAGAGTATAGGAATTGCCAGGAGAACACTGCGTAACCAATAACGCGGCGCAGAGCACGGATATTGTCCGCCACGGCTCAGCACGAGACCTGCGAAGGCACACATGCCGCCGCCAGCCGCGGACGCTCACTGCTAGACTAGGGTGGCTAGTGGCGCTGTCGTCGGGCATTTGGTTTCGCCACGGAGGAAGCAAAGATAGGAGAGCGCATGCCCAGCCGGCGCGCTACGTGTAAAGTGTGGAGGAAATCACATCATGGCGGCCATAGTCACTGAGCTCATGGGCGGCGTTGCTATGATTACGTGTTGCGCAATCAGTGCTGCCAACTCTAGAGAAATTTCTTTAAACCTAAAGAATTTAAACCTAAGGGAAATTTGTCAACATCTAAGAAAATTTTTCATTTCCACGTGAAGCAAGCAGATCGACGGCGGGACCTCCCGCCCACAACCTCGTTTTTCTTCCATTTTCTCTTCTACACCCCCTCTGCACTCACCCAAAAGCGCTGTGCTATACCCAGTTGCTGTTCCGAGGGGTGCAAAGAGGCCGGTCTCACCTTCCCCCCCCCCCCCCCCACCAATGCTGTTAGCGCTCTCCTACACTTCATTGTTCATTCTATGCAGTCCGTGTTCGACGTCGTTCGAACCTAAGAAAAAGTGCTCCTATTTATTCCTATCCTTTTAATCCCTCTTCACCCCCATCCCTTGTGAGCTACTGTTGAGGTGTCGCACCCTGATGCAGACAGTTACGGGGCTCACTTTTCTCTTCTCTTCCCTCTTATAACCACTTCTCTCAAGCCCGCCAAGTATATGTTTTTCTTCACACCAACCTCCCAATTCGTCGCCTTTCACCCGCAGCGTTATTTGTTTGGTTTGTTGTTCTGTTTTATCAGTTTACCTTATTTGCGAACGCTGTCACGTTGCTAGTGGACTGCCCCGTGGAGCCATGTGGCTCCGCCAACGTCACCAAGGTGACCTTGGCGGAGCCGCATGGCTGAAGCACGGCCAGAGTATTAGGCTGCATGTACGCGGTTATTTGCAGAGCTGAAAAAAAAAAAAAGTTGTACGAAAAAGTGACTGCTGGAAGACTGAAAAGATATATTTGAAACGACTATATCCTTCTGAGTTCCAGCTATGGCGATTTGTCCAATACAGTGGACATCAAATACTCCATCACTACAAAATTATTTGCATGTATTCCTCCTCAAGAACCGGTTCTCCAATATTTTAGACATCTGCTAGTGCCCTCTACGAAGTTTTGTCGAAATTGCGCCAGCACTGCCCAGCAGATCCCGCAAGAAAAAGAAAATATGGTGGTGTTCAACAGAGCAGCATTATAGAAGATTAAAGGCGAAAATTAAGGTCCACATTTTGTATTTTTATTATTGGTTAAATTTTAAACAGTTATTCCAGAATATGTAACCGTTTTCTTCATTAATCTTGCTTTGTGTTGATTGAGGCCCCCTACTTAACGATTTAATTAGGTTCCAGCACCCAATTTATAGGACGCTGGAACTTAATTACACCATACCAAAACTACAGGCACCACGGAAATGTTCAGGTTAACGTTTTATTTTCGTCATCTACACACGCAGTAATGGAAATTTCTGGAAATTTTGTGGACCGAAATCCAACCCGGAAGTCAGGAGGATATAGCAGCCAACATTTGTAATAAACGTGTCTTTTCGTAACCAACTAGCATATAATATGCTTTCATGGTTAAACTATTTTTCGTCACAATATCCTGTATCAGATATTATTACAAAGCTTGAGATCATGTTTTTCGGGACATTGTTTAAAAGTTATGTAAGCGTTCATCACTTCATGTTTTATATGAACACCACCAAGCATTTTTTGAAGGAGAGTTGCAAAGTAACAGAACTGATGAATTTTAAAGCTTGCTCACCGGAATATTTCACGTACTGCGCTTTATATTCTCATTATTATTATTATTATTATTATTATTATTATTATTATTATTATTATTATTATTATTATTATTTTGTAACTTGCATGCTATTACAAGTGCACTGCATCGTAGTGCAAGATTTTCGTGTTTTGCATTAAACCGCTAGCAGTGCTTCTGAATATTATTTGGATAATAATGAGAATATTACTTGTTCGAACCTATACAATACTTCTTTCTTGGTGATTTGTATAACATACTGCGATCCGACATGCCCCCTCCAATATTGATGGCCTCTTACCTTTGTGATTTCACGGAATAAGATGTTGTTTATAGCTTTTGAATTTGTACTGCGACATTTTTTCACCTGCAGCACGGTGATTTAAGTGAATATTTTCAAACGAATGCATCGTTATATCATAAAAGCGAACTTTGAAATTGTTTTTCATGGTACAAACATATTAGTCTTCAAAAAACCGCTCTCCATATAAATCTAAACAAATCTAAGGAATTTTTTCACTACGGGGAGGGAAAAATTGACTCCGCATGTTAGCAGCACTGTGCGCAGCACGGAGGAACGCAGCACGTGGTGCACATTGTAGCTGGTCTAGCTAGGGTAAGGTTATGGTGGCTAGAAGGGGCATAGTAAGGTGGCGCTAGGCTGGCTAGAATGCCACCCTAGCGCCACCGCATTTTCGTGACGTATGTGCAGTGAAATTTATCCTTCTTGTCGCACGTGTTCCTAGGTAGTACCTAGGCATAGGGAGATCTTTAACACGGTGCAAGAGTAGTGATCTTCATGGAACAAGCGGGGCGAAAGCTTCCCCAGATCCTAGGCACTGCGCCGTGCTCCCAACCGGGTTGCAGAAATTAGGTGCCTTTTCTCATCTTCTAACCACTACCACCACCAGATCCAATTTACCCGGTTAGATGAGAGAAAAGAAAGGGAGAAAGGCTCGTGTGAGACGAGTCCTGCCGACACAGTTGGCGCCACTCAAGCGCTACACTCGGCGTGGAGTTGGCGAAGTGTTTTGTGCGTGGCTGTGTGTTGTTTTGAAGCTCTGACGCCGCGTTCAAGCGAACGCCGGTGAGTGCATACCACCGCTGCCACTTATCGCGAAAACGCAGAAATAAAAGTAGCGTAACTGATCTTTTTGAATCTTTCGAAGCTATATTGTGTGCAGTTGTATTATATTTATTTTTTAAATTTATTTTTTCTGTTTTCGCCGTGGGTTGTATTGTCTTTCATAGTGCTGCTAAGCAGGCGTGCAGAAAGATTGGCAAAAACGTTCTGCTATTTGGACCGCATTGGATTGCGTGAATATGTGAGGTATGTGCAATGCCCACATGAGCCGGTCGGCCCCATCATCACTTGGCCTTCGTTGTACCGCGTTAGGATTGTTGCACGTCGTCTTAGTCGACGTTATTTAGAGTGTGAAGAAATCGACCTACGCATCAGGCAATATGGCCTTTTTCGTTTGCTACCGCTCAATAACGACATATTTTGGTTCGTGGAACGTGGTTCTGCCTGCCCAGTAACAAGGTAGCAGTGCGAGCGTAAATATTCCACACCAGATTTCACAAACTAATTTCTTTATGTGTGCATTTTTTTATTCATTTTACATGCTGCTGCTTTCGTATCTGCTACGCATTTCGTGTGATCTTTATAATGATCGCGTTAGAGCAGAGTTCCAATCATAACATAGAGACTGGCAAAACAACTGAACATGTTACGTCAATTACGCGTGTGTGTTATTAAGGGATGTTTTCCTAGCCTCATCATTTCACGAGTGCTGGCACCCGCTGCCTTGCTGAGTATAAAATGGCCCACCAAGCATGCATGTGTAGTAACTGAGCATGTGGCGCTAAGCGTGAGTCCATTGAGGACCAAACTTCCAAAGTGATTATATGCCACTTGGTAAGTGACCAAGTAGACGAAACAAGAGAGAACAGAAGTCTACATCAAAAGCAGCCAAGTGTGGATGATGCAGTAAAATAGTGCTGAGCTACAGGGATGTGAACGAGCTTTTTTTTTTTTGTGTGTGTCTGTGGCCTAGGGTAGACTGGCTCATACCCACGAGGTGGATTGACCACACTGTCCAGTCATAAAGGATAACCAGCATCAGTAGCTGAGGTTAATATGGCAGTCTGGAATATGAGCTCAATAGCATATTACTTGTAGTCTAAATTGAATGTGTTACACATCGTCATTTCATCTCTGTATTTTTTAAATTGCCGAGTATTCCTCAAATAACATTTTAAATTTCCAATTACGCATTCTTGGTCAATCCCTCATTACAAATATGTGGAAAAACAAACAAACGTGGTAGCAAAGTGTGTAGGACAAAGAAGACATTTTAGTGAATGTTGTTAAATCTTCATCTATCTCCTTTTCATATGTAGGCATGAGGTTTGCCTTTTTCATAGTGAAACTCTCCATGAGATCACAACAAGGGCGTCGTAGTTGTTCACCACCGCTGGCGATATCCGTAACTGCTATCACATGAAATAATAAGAAAAAAATATAAAGAAAACATATCCAGGATTGAATGAGGTCTGAACCCGGGTCCTCTGTTTGGCGGCCCAGTATTTTACCTCAGAGCCATGCCAGTTCTGAAATATTCTGCTCACAAATACAAGTGTTATGTCTGGAAGAAGCCTCGTTAACATGCGTAAGACAGAGTGGCAGAAGAGTAAAATAACAACCAGGCGTCGCAGAAAACGACTTATGTAACCAGGCGTCATACAATGTAAATTGTGTATCGAGCAAGTCATTGAAGGCTTCCAACCCATTGCAAAGGGCCCAGCCATAATTTTTGTCGTAATCAGTCACCGAATCAATTAACTTAGTAGTGGGTGCCTTGCAAGTGTACTTGTGTTAGTAGCCCCAAGAAACTTCTGCTGTGACTGTGCTGCACTTTCCGCACATGCCATGAAGTTTTCTCGTGCTGCTGCTTTGAAATGCTTGTCTTTGAACTCTAGTTTGGTTGGCTACAGCTTGGCCAAAAGATACCGCCTTGTATGACTGGCATTAGCGTGGCATGGTTGGTCTGTGCTAAAGTAATCAATACAAAAAATTTTGACCTAATAAATGTATTATCCGAAACATTCATCAGGTTGAAAATGCCCCAATAAATGTTTGATGTGAAAATGTTCATGTCGTGGTATTCTTAATTATATTACATTCTAACCTTGATATAATAAACATGAATGTAATGAAATATTGGGTCTTATTTTTATGTAAAATGCAACTTTGTTATAATGAGGTTTAAGTGTATTATTTATTTGCTACTAATTGGTACACTCAGAAAAACAATTCAACACCATTTTCATTGAAGCTGACTGAGATTCTTAGTTTAACTTACAAACCATTAGACAAATCATATTCACCTGTTGTTATGTTGGCAACTTTTACATTATTTACTACTTTTAAAAAAGTCACTTGAAAACATCTTACTTTTTCAAGGAGATTCAACTTGACAGCTGTGCCAATCATATTTTTCAGTCAAGAAAATTGTCAGTGAGCACTGGCATAGAGCTGGCCAGGTTTCAGTGCCTTGTGGGATTAAAATTCACAAATGGCAATTGTAATCAAAAGCAGGGCTGTGTGTTTAGACGATGCCTTTGCCATTTCTTGTAAATCTAAGACAATTGCATTGAAGTAGACTAGGCAGGAAGTTGACTGTCTTCTCAATTGTAATCAAAAGCAGGGCTGTGTCAGCGTGTTTAGACGATGCCCTTGCCATTTCTTGTAAATCTAAGACAATTGCATTCAAGTAGACTAGGCAGGAAGTTGACTGTCTCCTCATGGCCTTTTAAGAAGTAGGTTACCAGTCATTAGCAAGCTGTACTAGGTAAGAAAACATGACTTGTGGCCCTTTCTGTAATTTTAACACGAAAATTGTTTTATGCCAGAGTCCATCAAGACTTCAGTGACATATTTCCGGCATGGAAATGACGCTGAAAAAGTACACATAAGCAGAAGACAGCATTTCCTTAACGGCTGTTCAACTTTGGTCAGCAAAAAGAGATGCCATGTACGCTGTCCACTGTGCCCTGGTCCCATACTCTGAATGCCTTACAAACATGCCTGTTATACCTTGGTGGTGCAGGCTGAGACATTTACTTTATGTTTTCTTTAAGCCTCAACATAATTTCTGTCCTCACACAGTGCTCTTGCTAATGTGAAGAAATGTATCATGACCGCAAAATCCACAATAAGTTCCATCAAAGTGTCGTTTTTATGCGTTCTTCCCGTTTGGCACATTTAGAATAGGAAAACTGCAGTTTTGTCAATGCACTGCCAGCGGTGAACCTATCTTTTGCATCGGCTTCGCTCAGAGCCTTCATGAATACCAAAAATAGCTCTGTGATGCATGACTACAACATACTAAGACTGCTTCACATGGTCGTAAATCTGCATTTCAGCTAACGGGGAAGACAGGATGTGCGTTGCGTTTCCTTCTGGTCATACAAAAGTGTCCAATTAACATGCCGCTAGTAGGCGACATTAGCCCAAGTTTGGTGTCCAATCAGTGATGCTCTTCTGGCTGTCACACCACTTTCTCTCATTTTGCTCCACTGTACAGCTATATCACCACAACGGCTTGTTTAATCATTGATCATGGACACTAGTCTTTGGAATGCAGATGTACCACCAAGTGGCAGCTTTGGTGCATGCACATCAAACAGTGCTATATATGCCAAACACCAATAGGCATTGTGAAACGTCTCTTACAAAGTATATAAACATTCAACTACTTATGTTAAGACAGGTTTCACATTTGTGTTATCCGTATTCCTATGACGGAGGGATCAACCATGGCTTTTTTTTTGTGTACATAAATGCTACTAACATTTAACCATTTTTTGCTAGATAGGTCAGAGGATTGCGTCAATCTTTTGGCTCAGATATAGCAGACGTAGGGAATCATTTTAATGGGCTAGGTTTTGCCAGAGCAGCTTTGATCTTCAGCCATTCCTTGAACTTCAAACATTATCTGGAATGACTTTGTCAATTCTGATGTCTGTACCGATCAGAACAGACTGTTTTGCTTTGTCCTTGGCATTGAATTGTTTTTCTCCTGTGTGCCATTGCCTGAAGTTCACCCATTCTCTTTACTCTAAAAGACATGTTGTGCTCTAGCATAGACGCAAGTTCAGTCACCACAAGCGCCATTTGTGGTGTCTTGACTTCTTTCTTGTGTCCGTGTTTTCACGCCCTGTATGATGAATACCTTCCGAATAGTTCAGCTCTCTTTTGCCACCTACTCTTTTGCTTTCCAGCAGGCTATCCGTGCAAATGGATGTGAGCAAAGTAAGCCCAGAATGGAGAAAACGAGTTCGTTCTGAGTACATGAGACTCCGGCAAATAAAACGCTTCAAAAGGCATGACGAAGTCATGGTGTGTATCATGTTTTGCTGTGAATTTCCGATCAAGATATGAATTGCCATGAATGCCTAGAAAAAGCAAGTGTTAAAAAAAAAGCTATGCTTTGGGAGTTCTCCAAGTGACACGCAAGTGTTGCCCTCATAGGTAGCAGCCATCCCTGGAATGCCGTTTTTGGGCTGCATAGGCATGGCATCTTTCACTTACTATCTAGCATTGCAAGCGTTTCGTACGCTGTCCCATGGCACGCACAATCCGCATCCAACAGAATGCATGTTTAGCACCGAATTTTCGCAAATTTAGGAGCAAGGATTTAGAATTGCTCTAGTGTGTACAGTCCTCTCTGACAGCTTTACATATTGTCCTTCAGGGAGCTTTTATTTTCCATTCCATAAAATTCAACAAAAGCTTTAGCAATAGTGTTACCTTGGTTTTTATGTGTGTGTGTTATGGGCACAATGCCTTCTTGCAGGTCACGTACATACGTTCACATTTTGCAAGAATGGATACATGGCGCAGTGTTTAAAGCTCTTGCCTTCAGAGCATGGGGGCCTGAGTTCAAACCCAAACACAGGAATGGGAACTTTTCTTTGATTATTTCTTTATAGTAGTCATTGTCTTATGTGACAGGAGGATGGATGAATAGACAGTTTTAAATTCATAAAGATTTCTCTGCCGACTGAGCAAGAAGAGTCCGCCTATCTTTCTGGCACATAAGATCATCATTATAAAGGAATATATTTTATGAAAGTTTTTCACTCCCCTTCTTATATTAAAACAAAATTATCAAGACAAATGCATGCAAGGTTGATAAAAAATGACATTTTTGAGATATTTACTTGTAAATTAAGCATGAAAGCCAACATGATCAAAATAAATGAGAGGGTTCATTATATTCTCCTATGTCTTGTGATGTCAAAATTTTTGTTATAAATTTTGTTTAAAGTGAAGAAATTAGTAATTTTTGTTTAGGGTGAAGAAATAATTTTTGATGGCCACAACCGATTTCGCTGGTAGGTGCTGGCGAACAGAGGCATTTTCCACGCTTTTTAGATTATTGCTATTGATTGTTGGTTATTTCTTTAGTTTGTATTATTTTAGACCTTGTTAGATTATTTTCATTGGTTTGGGCATTGCTAGCATTGCTTTAGGCCTTTATTGAGTGCTATGTCACCGTGCTACAGGAGGCAGTAGATGAATGATGAGCTGGGGTCCTAAATGGCCGTAGAATTGAAACCAAAGGAACTTCATTATTTACTACCGCAACGAAGACCACAATCTAGCAGCATAGTGGAACTAACTTCTTCGCCACTTCACATTGCAAAAGCACATGTCACTGTGTCAGGAGCCCACTTAAACTTATCCCGCAGGGGCGTCTGTGTAAGTAGGTGTTGGATGCATAGCGACACCACGGACCCGAGCTAAAGGGGGGGTTTCGACTCCCTCCTACTCCTAACCTTGAGCGGTTTTGCCGTGTCCGGGGAAAAGGGGATCCTGGGGGCTAAGCCGACGCCAGGTGATTGGACCTTTAAGGCCCCCCAGCAGAGGCAACACACCCCTTTGGCCCCGGCTTCATGTAGACAGCACCCCTGGGCTGACCCACTCAGGGGGAAATCGGCAGTCGCCTTTTCCCATCTCTGTTTAGCTAGATCTTCATCTTTATCACTCACTTTTTCTTGGTCCTGTCTACTTCTCTCTTTTGTTTACTTCTAGTTCTTCCTAGCAGCAAGGGTTAATCTCATGTGGTCACCCCACCTTGGGATACGTCACTTCAGGTTATATTGGCGGTGTACAGCTGGTGTATGCAAGCCATTTCTTCATGTCTTGCAGTGTTCCCTCGTTGGGCTCGGTGGTAGGTGGCTGCCACCACTACTGAACAAAATTCATATTTTATGGCCAAAAACTTGCAACTCTCCATTGATTGCTCCCTGAAGAGGGTGCACACCGAAGCAAGTTTTCAACTTTTCCAACTCAACAATGACAACTTTCCATGCTACCACGTTATCCATAGTGACACATCAGCAAAACCTGTCAGAAAACTTTCCCTGTTCCTAGTTTCAAGATGCCTAATAGACACACTTGGAACAGGTTACAAAGCAACGAAAATGGTCAGTAGAGACCTCTTCATTAAGTCACTGACAGGGAACAATATGAAAAACTATCCAGCTTGAAACCTTTTGGTGATGTCCCCATCACTGTATAAGCACATTGTTCGATGAACACTTAGTTGACTTGACAGATGCCAACTTCTTGATGGCTGGAAAGAAGAGAATGTAATCAATATCCAGAGAATTCAGATGAAGCGAGATCAACAAAACATAATCATTAACTTTGTCTCCAGCATTCTTCCTGAGACACTTGCATCTGGGTACACAAAGCTCCGTTTTCGACCATACATACTTAACCCCCAACAGTGGTTCCAATGTCAGAGATATGGCCACGGCTCGCAAAGCTCTCGTGGCTGGCGAACTTGTGCACAATGTGGAGTTTCAGGCCACTCCTCCGACTCCTGCAAAGAACCAGCACACTGCGTCAACTGTGATGCCAATCATGCCGCATATTCACAGTCGTATTTATTTTGGAAAAAGAGATCATCACATTGAAGGTGAAGAAGAATATCTCATTTCAAGAAGCAAGAAGAAGGGTTTTGCCATTTTATGGCCCAACAACATATGCTTATGTGGCGCGTCAGGCGGCAGCATTGCACTAGCCCTCGCCACTCCTTCGGCCTATGCAGAGCGAGCCATCAGCTGTATCTCCTGCCCCCAAGGCGGCAGTAGTTCAGTGCACTCTTCCTACACACGAACAGAGATCGGAGACCTCAGGGTCCTCAGGTCTCAAGGCCTTACCTCGTCAGGCGAGGTCTAAACATTGAACAACCAGACCGCACATGTGGGCATCCAGTACCTCCGAGGAGGCAATGGACACGGCAGCACCCCTGTTGCCGTTAGAAAGAGCGGCGTGGCTCCTTGGAGCACACCAAGAAAACAAAAAAAAGCAAATAACGAGGCACATTGACAGCCCTGTTGCTTGAATTCCAAGTTTCCGCCTAAACAGCCACTCGCTTTTCGTACACACAGCACTATATTACTTTCATCGTGAACATGTACAGTGATGGAACGTCGGGAGCCTTCTCAGGAACCTTGACGATGTCCAAGAACTTTTACTCAAACACTCACCAAAAGTGGTGTGTGTACAAGAAACACTTAAAACCAAAACAACACTGACTTTCTATTTAACTACATTATTTTTTTAAAGGACCGTGATAATGCCATGATATCATGCGGAGGTGTAGCCATTATAGTCAATGAAGGGATCGCATGCACACACAACCCTGAACGTCCCTTGAGGCAGTGGCTGTTCGAATTGTCCTTTTGGACAAACTGATCACAATTTGCACTATTTACATTCTTCTGAACTATCAGGTACAGAAACAAGATTTCCAATCTTTAATTGGTGAACTTCCAGAACCTTACCTTCTCCTTGGAAACTTTAATGCACATAACCGGCTATGGGGTGGCTCTCGATATGACGTGCGAGGTCGACTGTTGAACAGTTCCTTCTCTAATTCAGCGTGTGTCTTCTGAATCGAAAAGAAACAACCTATTCTAATCTTCCTAACAATGCTTATTTTTCCGTAGACCTAAACAGAGTATCTTCATCGCTTGTGCCTCTACTCTAATGGAAAGTCATCAGTAATCCCTACAGAAGTGACCATCTTCCCGTAGTTTTGAGTATACATCAACTGAATGTTCACCACAGGTTTCCAAATGGCTCATGACCAGAACCGACTGAGAACAGTTTTTTACCATCGTTCATTCAGGTTGGAGACTGACGTATGTACTTTAAGCATAGGTGCTGCTGTCGGCTATTTCACAGCTTTTTTGATTGATGCTGCAACAAAGGGCATACCATAAGCGAATGGATTCTTTGGAAAGCGACGTTTGCAGTGGTGGAACTTGAAGTGCCAAAACGCGCAAACAGCAAAACAAAGCATGGTGGCTGCTTCGGGAGTCTCCGACAGCTGAGAATCTTGAAAGCTTTAAGAAAATGAAGTCTGAAGGCAGGAGAACATGCTGGCAAGCCAGGAGAGAAAGTTGGTGAAAGCTTTTATGGGGCATATTTTGTATACGCACGAGCGCAAAGTCTGGAACATGGTTAGCAGGTTAACAGGAAAAGAACCACATTCACTCCCTCTAGTAAGCACACAAGGCGATAGCTTGGAAGACCAGGCGACAGGAAAAAAACCACATTCACTCCCTCTAATAAACACACAAGGCGATAGCTTGGAAGACCAGGCGAACTTCCTAGGCGCCTACTTCGAACGGGTGTTCAGCTCGTCGCACTATTCTGAAGCCTTCCAATGATACAAAACAAAAATGAAAAAAACAGAAACTATAGCGGAAATCCACAAAACACGAGGCATACAATGAACCCTTTCGTTCAGCTGAGCTGCAGGCATCGCTAAGTTGCTGCAATAAATCCGCTCCAGGCTCCGACCTAGTTCTATACGAAATGCTAAAACATCTGCCCTCTGAAACTCAAAATGCCCTCCTTTCTCTGTATAATGCTATTTGGTTTTACGGTGTGATCCCCACTGCCTAGAAAGAAGCGATTAGTGTTCCACTTCTGATACGGGACAAGGACCCATCCTTAGTCTTCAAATACAGGCCTATCACCCTTACCAGTTGTCTGTGCAACGTCTTTGAAGAGATGATAAATAGAAGACTGATGCACTTTCTTGAAACAAACAGTCTACTTGAGCCACATTAGTAGAGGTTGAGAGATGGAAAATCTACCACAGACGACCTTATTTGTATCGAGGCACAAATCCGTGACGCTTTTGTCCATAACTAATTTCTACAGGGAAAGCTGTTATCAAGATACGTATGTATCTTTTATGTGTACCTAGAAAGTGTGCTTGTAGCAGTGCCCGAATGAGTGTTTAGAAAAAGCTCTGAAAGGCAGCTTTTTTAGCTTTCGTTGTGACTGTTCTGCGCTTTCTGCGCAGGCCTGGCATTTTTTTTCCTCTTTGTGTTCCTCAACATGGAGAAAGCCTATGGCACTACATGGCGTTTCGGCATACTGAGAAACCTCCCACATTCAGGTGTGCGCGACGGAACGGTCTGTGTAATTTAAAGTTATCTGTCCAGTCGGACACACCATGTTGGAGTGGGGACTGTTCTGTCAGAAACATTTGTGCAGGAGAGAGGTATGCCACAAGGAAGTGTATTGAGTTGTACACTTTTTATAATCGAAATGAAGTCCTTGCGTATGTCCATCCCATGAAGCATATGCACATATGTCGATGACGTGCAAATCAGCTTTAAATCATGCAGCTTTTCAATGTGTGAATGGCAGGTTCAGTTGGGTTTGAACAAGCTTTCGAAATGCGCAGATGAAAATGCGTTTAAACTGAACCCACAAAAGAGCGCTTGTGTCTTATTCCCCAGAAAGAGAGGCCTTCATCCTGATCCGAACGTTCACCTGCACGGTCAACGTGTGTCTGTTAAAAGTCAGCATACATTCCCAGGTTTAATATTAGATAGCAAACTAACATTCATACAACATATTAATTACCCAAAAAACGAGTGCTTGAAAACGAATATTCTGAAAGTATTGTCACGCACTTCATGGGGTAGTGACAAGTGTCTCTTGAATTTATACAAAAACCTGATACTTATGCGCCTAGATTACAGTGCTATAACCTATCAGTCTGGGACACCATCAGCCTTAAAAATACTCGACCTTGTGCACCATCTTGGAATTCATCTTTTTACAGGTGCTCTTTGAACTAGCTTAATGGAAAGCCGTTATGATGACTCGAACGCGTGGTCACTAGGTCTCCAGGGATCCTACCTATTTTTCTATTCTTCCTCAAATTAAATGTGAATAACAAACACCCCGTGCTCCCCACCGTCAATGACTTGTCCAGTTCTGTTTTATTTGAAAACCACCCTGCTATGAGACAGCCCTACACACTTCATGTGAGGAGTCTAGCAGAAGAAATGGGTGTGTCACTTTGTGAAGACCGTTAGGTTGCTCGTGCTGTATATGTCCCATCATGGCAGTGGCAGCTTATAAATTAAGATATGTCCTTTGTTGAAGCTACTAAAAGTATGCCTATTGCACATATGTATACACACTTCCTTGAACTGCAGCATAAATATTTATGTCCAAAGTATTTTCACCAATGCCTCAATGACTCGCACTTCTGTGTCCTACGCAGCGGTTGGTCCATCTTTCTCAGATGTAGGTGTTTTGCAACCCAATATGAGCATCTTCACTGCAGAGGCATACGCGATATTGTTGGCCACCTAACATATAAAAGAATTGAAACTGTCAAAAGCTGCTATATATACTAATTCTCTAAGTGTTGGCAACAGCTCTGAAATCTCTTAAAAAATACATGGACCCTATCCTTGTCTCTGTGTACTCACTTCGATGCGCAATCTATGCTCAGTAACAGTCTGTCATAGCCTGCTGGGTGCCAGGGCATCGCGAGATTCAAGGAAACGTGTTAGCGGATCATCTAACTGTTTCCGCCCACGAGTATGCCACCATCAATGAATCTATAGCTGTCCCTGCACTGGACCTCAAACTCTTCATTAAACAAAAGCTGAGGGAAAATTGGCGTTTACGGTATAGGCAAACAAAGACAAAAAAACCTCACCTCATCAGGCCACATATCGCGAATTGGCTGCTAATGTCGAAGTCTCGCTACACGGAAGCAACACTTAAGATGAAGAATAGGACATACACACAGCACATACTCACACCTTTTGTCCAGTGACGATCCACCACTATGTGAAAAGAGTGGTGAAGCTCTTACCGTGCTTCATGTTTTAATACAGTGCAAAGAACTGGATTTAATTAGAAAAAACACTTTCCGTTTCCTCTCTGCCATCGAATTCTCTTGCATCCATCAATGTTTATAGGTAGGGAACCGCTTTTTAGCTGTCAATCATTGTTCGCATTTTCAAAGAATGTAAATAGTTTTCACGTCATATTTTCAGGCATTCCTGCAACACGACCTCTGTTGGAAGAGGCCGTTGCTGCGATGGCTACACTGAACAAAGCACTTACCTTGCGGCTCTTGGAAACAAGGGTGTAGACGATCAAGGCACTTGTGCGAATGCCATACATGTCCACCATGGTTTTATTATTACAATCTTTGCCACTCATTTTTACTACACATGCTTCACGTTATGGTCATTATTTTAATACTTCTGTGTTATTACCGGCCTTTGCACGAGGAATTTTAAGGCCCTTATACAACCACTTATCATGATCATTGTTCACATCTCTAGGTCCTGGCGCTCTTTGGCCATTGAATTGCCCTTGCACCACAAAACACCCAACATAATCATCAACCACTTAAACTTTGTTGGCCATTGAATTGCCCTTGCACCACAAAACACCCAACATCATCATCAACCACTTAAACTTTGTTAAAATCGTGGAAAACGCTTCAGTTTGCCAGTGCCTGCCAGCGAAATAGGTTGTGGACATCAAAAATTAATTGTTTGTTAAACAACATTTACAACAACGAAAACTTTCCGCATCACAAGAGAACACATTGGATCATACAATGAAGTCTCTCATATATTTTTATTTCAATGGTTTTGATGCCGAATTTATGAGTGAATATCCCAAATTTTGTCAAAGATGCAATCGTTTTTCTCATTTTCTCAACAAATGCTTGTTTACGTACATCAAAAATATTTTTAGCAGATACTATGTTGAGTGGTTACCTGTCTATGTTGAGTGGTGACCAGCGGTTATCCTGTCTACGTGCTACATGGGCCGGGCATGTAGTGCGTAGACAGGATAACCGCTGGTCATTAAGGGTAACAAACTGGATTCCCAGAGAAGGGAAGCGGGTTAGGGGGAGACAGAAGGTTAGGTGGGAAGGTGAGAATAAAAAGTTTACGGGTATAAATTGGCAGCAGCAAGCACAGGACCAGGTTAACTGGCGGGACATGGGAGAGGCCTTTGTCCTGCAGTGGACGTAGTCAGGCTGATGATGATGATGATGTTGAGTGGTAAAAGACCTTTAAAATTTTCATAGCTGAAACAATGCCGCCAATTTTGCCAAAAATGCTTCAATTTATGTGTCTTAGTGCTTTTTTTTTTGTTAAGCTTATTTAGTCTGGAAAGGGAACTAATAGTTTTACTTGTGATGTAACGTGAAAGAACACTGACAGTACAATGCTTTAAAATATAATTAGTCGTTCCACCCATTTTCGAGGTAAAAAGTACGAATAATTTATTCCCACCTAGCTTTTCCTTTTCACTTAACATTCAAAAAATGGCCATGTGACCACACAATGTTTTAAATGAAGATACTTTACTAAAATCACTCTCAAACCATGACCTGCCAACTCAATCTTTTTTTCAATAGCATAACCAGTGGTCGCATTTTGTGCTGGGCCATCTTACTTGAAATGACCAAGCTGGCTTGTGTGGTGCAGTGCCAGAGCTGAGAAAGTATGTTGCAATGTTGGTAGCGTATCTCTTACACGGCAGTTTAAGTCACCCAGTTTATCGTTATAATAGGAATAGGTCTTGATATTTTATACTATTAATTTTGAGACCCCTGGCGCGATTCTTGTGGGTGTACATGTCTAATTTGGCGGAGTGCACGCAAAAAAATAAATAAATAGCAGTGAATTGTGACGTCATAGCACCCTTGAATATGTCTACGCACCAAACCCATCAGCACATTTCCAGTGTAAAGAAAAAGAAAATGGATGAAATGTACAGTAATAGGGCTCTTAAACAAAATTGTCAAGTCTGAACTTAAGCTTGAACATATATAGATGTTTGAAGAACAATGCAGGGAATGTGTACTGACCTTCCAAGTACGTCAGGCAGGTGGCGGTGTTAAACCAAGTTTAAAGGCTGACATGACTATAGTTCATGCATGGCATTTCGAGGTGTGCATTTAAAATCAGATCTCTAAGGACAGCATTCTTTGCGGCAAAACGCATTCTGTCTTTTTTATTTGTGTCGAGAGTTGTCAAAGCTACAAGACGTCAGAATGACATTGCGGAAGAGAGACCGGAAACTGGACGTGCGCCGCTTGCTGAGCTCCAGCCAATCAGTGGAGGCCACTAGACACCACTAGAATAGCTCCTCAGGTGTCTGTCAGCTGTTTTGCAGTGACAAGTATAATATATGCATTTTACTTTTAATGCTGCAACCTCAAAGTTATATTTACATTTGCTTTTTTATTTAACCTTGGTTCAGCATTAGAGTTCGGCTACATCAAATCACACATCCCTTGACCAGAAAGACAGCTTCCCTTTTCTCTTTGTGTGTTATGCTTTGTTTCAATTGCAGTAAATGCACAAGTATGTGACAATATCTTTTGTTGATTCCAGGCTGCATACATGACCAACAGGCGCTTCATTATTGAAACAGCAGCACTCTTGCAAAAGCAACAGACTGAGACCAAGGCCGTTTGTTTATTTCCAGCTGACATGCCAGTACACCTTCCTGTAATGAAAAAGGTATTACGGTGTTATGTTCTGTGTAAGTGCGTTAATAATGAAAGTCTTTGAAAATTCTTGCCGCTAACTACTTGATGCGAGCTATTTCTAGCTTAACATTACTGAAAAATACATAAATTTCTTTTTTCTCATAAAAGTGTGAAGCTGAGTTGGCCGATGGAAGCAAGCAGGTAGCACCAATGCGCATAATGTATGCTGTCAATCCCATTCCTACCATGTACACGTGGGCACCTACTCAACAGAATTTCATGGTAGAGTATTTTGTCTTTGTGACCATAGTGACACTTGTCACATTTTGTTAAAAATG
Source organism: Rhipicephalus microplus (assembly GCF_043290135.1). Taxonomy (NCBI): domain Eukaryota; kingdom Metazoa; phylum Arthropoda; class Arachnida; order Ixodida; family Ixodidae; genus Rhipicephalus; species Rhipicephalus microplus. Next base: position 40,181,308 of record NC_134709.1, on the reverse strand, counting down.
TGTTACCTTAGTAAGAGTCCAATTTTACCAAAAAAAATGCAATGCTTTTGTGACAGGTGGAGGATGAGACTGTACTACACAATATCCCCTACATGGGAGATGAGATTTTGGACCAAGATGGCACCTTTATTGAGGAACTGCTAAAGAACTATGATGGCAAGGTGCATGGGGACCGAGATGCAGGGTCGGTGAACGACGAACTTTTTCTTGAACTGGTTCATGCTCTCATGGCCTATGAGGATGATCCAGGAAGCAGCAGCCAAGGTGTGTTACGGTGAAGTCTAGTGGTTACTTGGTTAGTGATTATCAGTGACTATTTTATTGTCTATGACTAAATGAAAGATTGGGAATGGATCAAGGAATTATTTCTTTGTTAGATACAACCTAATGAAACTGATGAACAATGAAGCCAAGGAGGGTGTAGGGGATATTACGCATGTTAGCATGCAGTGCTTCACTGGCTTTGCCCAATTGCAGAACTTCTGCTTGGTCATTGAGTTTGCCAGGCGGCTCACAGATGCAGTGCATGGTGCCTTCATTGAATGTAAGGTTCAAAGTAACTTTTTCTTCTAGGGATGGGCTCATATTAGTTGTGAGCACTTGTGAAAACCCAGTTGTATTGTACACATAGTTCATCTTGAACGGAAGGGTCTGTCTGCAAGAATTAATTTTTGTGTTGGTTAGTCTGCTGGTTCCCATGATAAGTATGAGTTTTCTGTTTCATATAATGTTCTTCCACCTGTTTCTTGCTGGAACCGTATGTGCCACATTTGCATTTGTTACTAATGCTTCACTGTTATACACATATCATATATTGTGGTGGAGCAAGTAAGTATATGGCAGGATTTCATGTGAAGAGGAGTGGCTGCTGTGACTGTTGGCCTTGTATTTTTGTTTACAGTAGAGCAGCATTTCCTGATTACACAGTAATTAATCTGCTCTGAATAGTTACAAACTTACTGTGGTATCTGCTTTAGGTAATTCCGAACACAGTTCCAGAACTGCTCCAAAACTGTTCTTTTGCTCAGAATCTTCTCAGTTATACCCCTGCTCATATACTGCGCCAAATTATAAACAGGCCGAAGACCCGTGTTGATGCATAAGCGTAATGTTGATTTTACTTTTGCTTCTTTGCAAATCTACGGAGTAACAAAATCATGCCATATATTTTTTATTTTCAGTCGTAACACCTATCTTCCTGCCTTATGGGTGTGTTTGGACGCAATATCCAAAAACTGCAGGCTAGGCAGAATAGTATTCTAAAGTTCTGAAGTGACGAAGCTCCGATCTGGTTTGATTTGTGTTGCATCGACCCACGGAGCACACGAGGCCCAGCGTCCTTAGCGTGGGCCGGGAAAGATGAAGAAAGTGACACACACGAGACCCGGGTGGCAACTCCCTTTATGTGTACAAGCATGGCTAATATATACATTTGTAAAACGCCCTCTTTTGGGGCCAAAAAACTGGTTCTGAAACCGGGTCCGTAACCTATATACCACATCATCACCCCCCACCCCCCCTTGAATAGAAAAGCATGCGGAGATAACACATAACACAAGCAGAATCATCCCCTCCCCCAAGAGAGGATGTCCGCATAGTCACTGTCATGTTTGGGTGAACGGCGCCGGCACCTGTACTGGTGCCATTTCCACGACAGGCGTCTGAACTGTCGCCGCCCACTGCAGTCCAGTGGAGCGAGAGAGTAGGCCCATGAACTTTTCATCCAGGCTATTTTCGGCATAGTAGGGGCCGGAAAAAGCAGCTAATGATGCCACGATGTAGTATGGCTCGGCGCCACCTACGCAGAACTCGTGCAGAGAGCAAGAACGGGAAGGAGCAGGTCGGCGTAGACGAGACCGGCAGAAGCACCTCTGCAGCACGCAGAATTGGGACTGGCTCTGGAATTGCAGCTGTCCTGCTCGGCATAACTTCTACGTGTCGTCAGAGGCAGGCTCTCAGTGCTGGGTACCTGAAGATTCCTTCCTTGCTCCCTTCTGTGTTGCCAGCAGCATTAAGGGGGAACACAAATAATTGGAAGGAGAACCGCACTAATCTAATGAATTATTATTTTTTCTTTTTAATTTATTATTGTTCCACTCAAGACACCAACTAGTGTCCCCTCGATATGAAGAGGACGACTACAGTGATTGTCATCATCATCATCATCATATTAGCCATGCTTGTGTACATAAAGAGAGTTTCCGCCCGGGTCTCATTTGTGCCACTTTCTTCATCCTTCCCAGCCTGTGCTTTGAGGCCTTGTGTTCTCCGTGCGTTGGCCTATGATGAAGAGTTCATGGGCCGATGCATGATACAACAATATGCCCTCGAACCGGACTGATTGCTAAAATATCTAAGCAAGGTGATGCTCTTGACAATGGGCAACGAGCATTCGTGATTTACAGTGATGCTTGCATGCACAGCTGATGGAAAGAAGCTGTCCCCTTGTATCATTTTCAAGAGAAAAGGGCTACCAAAAGAGGACTTTCCCCCTGGATGTTATTGTCAAAGCGAACAAAAAAAAATATTCATGAATGAGTCCCTCATGCTTGAGTGGATCCGGCTCGTGTGGAATCGGCGACCCAGTGCGCATTGTCAGCGACTGAGCATGTCTGTGCTAATTTCATTTCGAGGCCACCTCACGGCCGATGTAAAAGAAGCTCTGTCCGATAGCAAGACGGACCTTGTCGTGATCCCTTGGGGACTAACATCAATCCTCCAGCCACTGGACATAGTGCTCAATAAACTCTTCAAATATCGCTTGCGCGAGTCTTGCAGTGAGTGGATGCTGGGCGACAGTCCCAAGACTCCCGCTGGTCGCCTGCGACGTCCACCGCTCGCGACCGTTTGTGGCTGGGTGTCGTCAACATGGAAATCTCTCCCGCAAGAGATGGTGCGCAAGCCTTTTCGAAAATGCTACATCAGCAAGGCATTGGGTGGAGCGGAGGACGATGCACTCTGGGACGTAACTAGTGAGAAACAGACGTCGTCGGACTCAACTCTGAGTGAAAGCAGCTTGTGGCCTCCTGGCATTTAACTACATAAGATTAGTGACCAAATAAAAAGAAACGTCACCACAGTGCAGCTGGTTGTGTCACGTATTTATCAAGGTAGTGGTGTGCCGCGATACGTTGTAATTTTTAAAAAAATTTTCCGAAATTCAAAGTTGGGGGGAGTCGACCTATATTGCGGTCTGACTTATATTTCTGTTTTTACGGTAGCTTGGAAGGTATTGTACAGAAATTTGGAACTTTGAATTTTGAAGGTATTGACACTGTGGACGTCGCTACTTTCCTCGCGTCTGCAGGCTGCAGTATATAAAACAACTTATGATGATGTCATAGACCCACCCCCTTTTTTTCCCATATTTGTTCCAGCAGTCTCTATTTGTCAGTGGTTGGTCGCGAGTGCGTGGCGGCAGCACACGCATTGAATGTTTTGTGTTTGCCGATAGTGTAGTGCCATTTCCTATTCGCAAGGACTTCTCGATGTGGAGCGTGCGGAAATGTGTCACAGTTGTGTGTGACAACATGGTCGAAAGCTGCCCACGGTAGGTGGCGATAGTTGCATCCAGTGGCTTGTGGTTTTTGGAGCTCTCAAACTGAAACTGGTCGTTAACGAGGAACCTGTAATCAATCATCTGTCATAGCTGCAGGAAACAATGAGCCACGTTATGACTAACTGGCCTGCTGCAACAAGTTGCAGAAAAAAATGCGAGGCCAAAGTTTTTGTTTCAGCACCCCTTTAATATGCCATGAAGAGTATATTGCCCTGCCGTTCTTTTCCTCCTATTTTCCTTTCTTGGTCCCTTTCACTCTTTTAAGCCATATTGAAAAGAAATCCATTGAGATTGGATCCTTGACTGACCACGCCGTTTTTTTCTCTGCTAGGCGTAGGCAATAATTTCAGATTTTTTTTGAAAATGTCAAGTTTAAGCAATATGTTAAAGCTTTGCTTCAATATACAAACCAACATTTTTGTATGCAAAATTTTACAAAAACACTGCCTATACACCACCATAAATGTCAAAAGAAACTGGATAACAGATCTGTGAGATAACAAACGAGGAATTTCAGGCCGCAGTGGGGTTGAATAAGGTCTCCCAAAAGAGCACAAATCGCAGACTATGAGGGATTTTGTGGTCATTCACTTCATACTTTATTTGCTACCTCTCAGAGGTAGCGAATAAAGTATGATGAGAGGGATTTCTAAGAGGGCTTTCTAAGTAGAATGAGAGAGCTGTCTAAGGACTTGTTAGGTTGGGCATAGAAAATGGCTTCAAGCAATAGTCTTTGTGCAAACAAGATCGTCACTATACACTGCATTGTGGACCTGTAAGTAATGGATTATTTCATGTGCTGCTGAGACACACACAGCTTCATCAGCTCCGTTTTGTTCTTGCAGGAATGTTATCATCCTTGACAGCCTAATTTCATTTTGTCACAGAGGATGTACTTACCTTGAATGACCCTTCCTATTTCTTAAAAAAACTTTTTTTTTTTTCGAAGTGATACACATTTAAGAAGTGTCGAACACTCCCACAGTATTTCTATATTGTGATTTCTTTCTGTGTCTTTTTTCTTTTTTCAAGACAAATACGATGACAGAGGGTTACCGACAGACTTCATTTTTACTGCCATCTGTTCTGTGTTTCCTGATAAGCGATCCCCACAAGAATTGAAAGAGCGGTTCGTATCACTACATGTATTTTTTGTTTAGAAATATTAAAAGCTATGTACTATCAGTATCAAAGAAATAGGAACAGTTGCAAGCATTAGTAATGGTATAGCATGTGGTAGAATCGGGGCGTCGATGAAGTATATATAAACATCCTGGAAGAAATCTAAGGGGATCAACTGCTACCATAGTGCTTCATAATGAAAGCAACAGAATACCAATCAAGAAGGGTGTAGGGCAGGGGGACACAATCTCCCCAATGCTATTTACTGCGTGCTTACAGGAGCGTTTCAGAAGCCTAGAATGGGAACAGTTAGGGTTAAGAGTTAATGGAGAGTACCTTAGTAACCTGCGCTTTGCCGATGACATTGCATTGCTGAGTAACTCAGGGGACGAATTGCAACTCATGATTACGGAGTTAGACAAGGAGAGCAGAAAAGTGGGTCTTAAAATTTATCTGCAGAAAACGAAAGTAATATACAACAACCTCGGAAAAGAGCAGCGCTTCTAGATAGGTAATAGTGCACTTCAAGTTGTAAAAGACTATGTCTTCTTAGGGCAGGTAATAACAGCGGAGCCAAACCACGAGATGGAAGTAACTAAAAGAATAAGAATGGGGTGGAGCACATTTGGCAAGCACTCTCAAATTATGACATGTAGATTGTCTCTATCCCTCAAGAGGAAAGTATATAACAGCTGTATCTTGCCGGTACTTAGCTACGGAGCAGAAACCTCGAGACTTACAAAGAGGGTTCTGCTTAAGTTGAGGACGACGCAGCGAGCAATGGAAGGAAAAATGGTAGGTGTAACCTTAAGAGACAAGAAGAGAGCAGAGTGGATTAGGGAACAAACGGGGGTTAAGGATATTATAGCTGAAATCAAGAAGAGGAAATGAACATGGGCCGGGCATGTAGCGCGTAGACAGGATAACCGCTGGTCATTAAGGGTAACTGACTGGATTCCCAGAGAAGGCAAGCCAGTTAGGGGGAGACAGAAGGTTAGGTGGGCAGATGAGATCAAGAAGTTTGGAGGTATAAATTGGCAGCAGCAAGCACAGGACTGGGTTAACTGGCGGAACATGGGAGAGGCCTTTGTCCTGCAGTGGACTTAGTCAGGCTGATGATGATGATGATGGTGGTGTGTTCCAGTCGTCTACATTGACAGTCGGGCATCTGGTTTGGCAGCACTGCGCATATGTGTGGTCACGGTGATGACTGGATGGCACACACTATAATTTTTGCAAATGCTTGCCACTGTTCTCATTTCATTCGACGTTGATAGTATTATGCTTATCACAGTTCAAGGATAAAGAAGTGCTGTTTTGCCTAATAAATGCCACCGCATGAAAGTATACTTCATGTGCATACATGAAGTATACTGGGTGTTTCTAGAAATGTGTTCAAAATTCTTAAATATTGTGAAAGTTTTATGACAGTAATTAAAGGTAAATTAATTAGCCCTTTAATTGGTGGATATACGTGGTCACTTTCATATAGGATAATTTATGTTCTTTGTGTAGAGAACACGGTTTTGGGACGTTAAACCCCACATATCAATCAATGTGTAGAGAACACATCGCAACTTAAAGATTTTGAAAAAGCAAAGACTTTTAGCAATAATATGCAAGTCATGAAAGTAAGCGAAATTCAGCAGTATAAGCAAAACACATATAAATGCAACTGCTATATTTTTCTGAGATGGCCAGAATGAGCATGTGTCACTATATTGATCATGAACTGACTAAGTTGTGTGGGTGTGCAGGCAGTGCTTGCAATTATAGCATGCATGACACACATATGAAGAGATTCAATTCTCCCATTTGACATAATTGCCTCAACTCTAAGAATTGAAAACCTGATTAATTTTATTTAATTACTGTATCAAATTATGCCTACAACAATCTTAAGATGCCTACTGCTATAGAGAAAGCAATTGTAAAGTCAGTGAGCAAAGATAGCATTTTCCTGATTTTCAATAGTTCTTTTGCACACATTTCTTGAAATATCTGGTATAGAAGACATGGTTTAAAATAAATGGTTTAATATATGATAAGTCTTTATTTGGTGAACGAGTGACATTGTAATGTGTACATGAAGGTTTGTGTGTGCTACTTTTTTTTTTTGCTCACAAGTTTGCCATGCTTATTATGAGCACATCACTCTAAAAGAGCAGATGCTGTCCAAGTGCAGTGTTAGTTAAGGTATTTATACCTTGGCTGTATGTTTCAAGAAATGTGGCCCAAATTTCCAAAAATAAGGGATGTCATGTTTGCTTGTTGCCTTTACCATTACTTTTTTGTGGCAGCTGACATTTTAAGATAAATAGAAACCTTAACTGTGGCAGTAATTGTACAGAAGATAGTTAATTAACTTATTAATTCGAGGAAACAGGCAGTGAGATCAAATAGACGAATTCAAGTTCTTCCTGGTAAAAGCTGATTGTTACTTTGAAATATTGAAAAGGTGGCCACTGGCAACGTTTTTGGAATTATTCAGTTTCCTTGTTCTTGAGAATTTTCGGACAGATTTTTTGAAGAACCCACTATAAAATGCTCATTTTGAGCTCAAAGCATTTGCAATGCAGCCCTTGTGCTCTACAAATCCACTGTCATCTTTTGAAAGTGTACAATACCAGCACATGTAAGTACATCATCTTGAATGGTTGGCATGTTGTACTTTTGTCCTATTTTCCAAGAATTTGTACTTTCTGGTGAACAACTGTTTTGCTGTTGCATGTCATATCTTACCAAATAGATGTGCCACTCAGCTGCTGAAAGCAGATCACCTTTCCAACAGGTACCGGGAGTTGATGGAGAAAGTGAATCCACCAACAGTGCCCCCTGAATGCACACCTAACATGGATGGACCATTCGCTCAGTCGGTACCCCGTGAACAAAGCATGCACTCTTTCAGGACTCTTTTCTGTCGGCGTTGCTTCAAGTATGACTGCTTTTTGCACAGTGAGTGATATATCTGCTTTTGTGGCTTTACAGAAGTGATGCCTAGCAATTATTGCATTAAAGCAGATTATCCCTGAATTTATGAAGTTGCAGTGCCAACCAGATTTTGTGATTGATTGCAGTAAAAAAAAAAAATGCCTTAGGGTTGCCTCATTATCCCTGTTTGTGAAGTCTTCTCTTATTTTTAGATATCGCAATCGGAAATAACTTTCACATTTGTTGAAGTCTGTAGGCTGGTTAAAAAGATAAATCTCAACAGTACGTAAGGTGCAGTTAAGTAACTGTAATTTTGACCAGGCCAGTCACAGTCACTAGCAAACTGCATCATGGACTTAATTAATAATCTTATCTCCAAAGTCATTGAATTACTGCACTATGATGTAAGATTACCTGTTTGTCTCTGAGAGCATATTACATGGAAAGCAAGCTTGCAATTAGTTTGAGAAATTCATGCTCAATTGTTTTATTTACTCTTTGGGAAATAATTCTTATATGCACAGTGTTGCTTACGGTTGTGTGTTGTATCAGTGCAGTGGTACTGTCACTATGAGCTTGTGACATGAGCCTTAGTGATGTTCATTTAGTTAGGTAATGAGGTGTCTAGGTCATTTTTTATTCTGCAGCGGCAGTGTCAACCAAATGGAAATCCAGTATCTGGTTTTAATCTTGAATCTCAAGGACAAAAATAAATACAGCTTTACCTGTTGAAAAGCGAAGAAGCCATTTGCTAAAAAAATCAGCCAAAAAATGTTAGATATCTAAACTCTTCAGTTCAGTCATAGAAGATCCCAGGGATTGTGTTATGGTATGCTGTTTTTTTTATACTGATTTAGGTTGAGCTTGGTTGAGTTGACATTGGTACTGCACAATTGGTTGTGCATGACAGTGAAATTGGTACTGTAATATCAGAACTAGCTAATCTCTATTTTTAGGCTTTCTAATTAATATCGTAAATTCAGAAAATGATTTTGAGATAGCATCGAGGAACCAAGCTTTAGCCTTTGTTATTGGATTTGATTTATCTAGATCCTGTACTGAGCCACAATTTCTAAGAAAGCAAACCAAGTGAAATATATATATATATATATATATAAGGGAAAGAAGTGTATACCTAAGGGCTAGTTTTTCCATGTATTTAACACAATAATAATGAGATCTAACAGACAGTAATGCCAAAGAATGTACAGGGGAAGTTATTAGAACCAATGAAATGTAAATAAGAAAGAAAAGTGGATGAAAAAATAACCAGCTGTGAGCAGGAATCCAACCTACGACCTTTGAATAACGCGTTCGATGCTCTGTAGGCTGGTATATATATATATATAATGTGGTTTATATGCCAAAAAACGTCAGTTGCCGCAAGGTTATAAGTATGAAAATATATGCGCTTTCATGTAACTCTTTATATTGCTGCATTTTGACGGTAGTCCCGTCTTTTTTCAAGGCATAACAATATTTACATATTTCCCATGTCTTCTCATAGCATTTGAGGTAGGAGGGAAGAGGACAGAAGGGAAAAATGAAGGAATAAAGTAAGGGGGGGAAAAAGAGAGAAAAAAAGGATGGCATCTCAAGAGAGTAATGTAAACGCCAACATTGTAGTAGTAAAGGAGTGATGCCATCATTAACAACAATACACCTCACGCACCCACCCTTCCCCCAAGTGGACACTGACGACCCGTGTTAGTATTGCACCTTCTGGTGCAATCCGCGGGCAGCTTGTTCATCTTCGAAGATTACGGCGAATCGATGGGGGGAAAGACTTGAGGACTTCGAGTGCATGTCGGTGGCTCCGGAAGATATGAAGATGTGGCACCGGCACCACTATAAATTATATGCATTGGCTTCTTTCAGGAGAAAAATAAATAAATAAAAGGTGCGTAAAAAAAGATGACTGTGCGACGTCCGGGACCACTTATCTGTGCGTGCCGGCTGTGCTTGAAGCGGCAAACCAATTCTTTTCATTACACTATATTGCCAGATGCATACACTTATAGCTGTGTCAGGGGATAATATTATTGTCACAATATGGAAAGCCAGGGGTAGAGGACTGATTAGAGAGAGGCATTTACGTCTTTTAGTGATCGTAACATTGTCAGTGTGCCTGGGTGTTCATTTATTCCATTTTTTAATGTGTTGAATTTGTAGATAAAGTAAGATTCCCGTTATCTGATTGTTCAAAAATTGTTTTATAATAGTGTAACTTTAATGTCATCAAAGCTGGGGTCTTTCATAGTGCTGTGTGTTGAAAGTGGAAGGCCTGGCAGTGAACGTACATGTGCCCGATGGTTGTTGAATCTTATTCTAAACCGCGTGTCTGTCTGGCCCACATATTGCATGTTACTTACTCCACATTCCAGGAGGTATATGATATCTGAGTCACAGTCTAGTGCACTGCTCATCCTGTGCTTAAAATTGCGAGTGTGTGCTTTCCGCCACTGTTCTTGCCTGCATGTGTTTGCATACTTTGCATCTGCTTTTTCTGCAAGCAGACTTGTCTGAATCTGTGTGCTTGGAAGTAAGGAATGCTGGTGTTGCGCGTGGCAGCTTTCGAAGTGCAGATATTGTTGCCTGTCTGTAGGTTTTCTGTATACACTAGTTACTAACGCACCATCCTCTATTTGAATGAGTACATCAAGGGAGCTAATTTTAGTGTTAGAGTAGGAGTGTAAAATAAATGCTGGGATGCGCTTGGCTAACTGGCATGCGGTGAGGAGGTTCAACCTTCAAGTTCGGGAGTTTAACTTGGGACTGCTGAATTAGCGCCATGTGAGAGAGGGCGTGTGGGCCATGGGATCGACACATTCCCACCATAGACTATGCTCGCGGCCGCTGGTCTCCTGAGCTTCGCTGGATTGTCACTCCTGGCATGGAACATTTATAACTTTATAACCTGCTCCTTGACCTACAGCGGCTCTACATCAGCAACTCGCTGGACCACGCATCACAGCCGGAGGTGTACGAGCTTCGGGAGACGCCAAGGCACTTTGGTGTGACCTTCCCGGTGACACCTGTTGAGGTGGCGAAGGGAAGAAAGGCAACCAAGCAGCCCCTGACACAGCCACTGCTCCCTCTGGAGCTCGCAGATCCCTTCGGGATTCCCATCATGGAGTGCACGACTGCCTATGCGCATGCCACAGCTGGAACAGTGAAACAAAATTCTCAATCACGCCACACAGGAGCTAACTAAGGTCACCATTGAACACTGTAAAAAGACTCTAAGGACACTGACAGACGAGGATTGGTATGCACGAAATAACTTTCCTCTTTTGGAGATGGAGGCCAAAGAGCTGGATTTATTTGAGCACAAAAAAAAAAAAAAACGGGGCAAATGGAAATGCTTAGGAGAAAGAAATTTGTGCGAAGTAAATGTTTCACCACAAGCTATACCCAGTGTTGCTTAAATGAATAATACCAAGCCACCTCACATTCAGGAAAATTTGCCACCACCCCCCAAAGAACCAAACATCATCATCCTTTCAGGTAAAGAACTTAGCAAAGAAGAATTGACTGTACTAGCACATGGACTTACATTCTGCTGAGCAATGGAAAGTACGATGAATTTACACTTCTGAAAAACCTAGACGACTTAGCACAAAACCTACGATAGGAAGAATACTTCTTCTATAAACCCCAAAAAGGTAATCCACTTTTTCGTGGGGTAATCGGACGACAATGGACCCCAGACACCAACACACATCGACATTTGGATCTATAGTCGAGCCTGCTTGTAACGAACCTGAGCGTGATGTGGCATCCGTTCGCTGTATCCCGAAGTTCGTAGTAAACGAAACACAGCTTTTAAAAAAAGTTGAGAGTGAAAACACAAACTTTCTTTGCTCCAAAAAGTCCGTAATGCACGTGTTTTAAAGAGAAGAAGCGATAAGGGCGGTCTCGAGTTCATTTAAAACGACAGGGTGCTCGTTTGCCGAAGCCCGTGGCATAAGCTGCATGAGGCACCGGCTCCAAAGTTTCGTCATTCTCGCAATCCGATTCCTCCCAATCGCTCTCGCCACTTACTTCATTCATAATGCCCCAATCCGTGCACGGTTCCGCAGTGTCGGCATCATAATCGGCTGTAATTAAACCATCGCTACAGATGTCGCACCCGCTCTCGCTGGTTGGAGTCGACGAAAACGGTGCCACAAATTGCTGCCGCAGTGGTTCTGTTCGGAAGCTTCAGACTCAGCATCAGGCCCGACGTCGACGAATCGGCCTCGAAAAAACAGTTTCGCACACTTGTAGCTGTCACCGTTGCCCACGAAATATTCACCATCTCCACAGCTGAATACCGGGACGCCCGAAGCGGCAAGTTGGCTGCCAGGTGGTCAACAGCTATGAGCAAGCGCTCCACAACGCGGCACCTAACGCGTGGATTACACTCAAGCCAAGCGGTCACACTTTTGACGTTTTGTTGAGCGGCAGGAAAAAGCGTACTAGACCTCCTATCTGCCATCATGACCACACACGCACACCAAGAACGAGCAAGACGCGCACACGCGACACGCATGCCAGAACGTGTGGAACAGCTCTGGGCCCATTTCCAGTCAGAAAACGACACTAATTCGAGCCAGCGTGGCTGGCGTCGCGGAGCGGTGGAGACGGGCGAAGGGGTTGTGATCAAGAGAGGAGAGCAGATTTGCGGTAAAGAGAGGAGAGGATGCGGTGGGAGGGCGACCTTTCTTGAAAACCAAGACACACGGGAACAAGGCAGGTTGGGTAGCTTGCTTGAAAGGTCCGCCAAACTCACATGTAGAAAAACTTGAAAGAGTGTCTGCGCGCGCGGAAGTCAAACCACAGCCGCCTGGATCAGTGCACGCGGCGGTGTTCGAAGAATCTGCGGCTGTGGTAAAAAAATGTTTTTGTTGCGCCGGCAGGTTTGCGTCACCTCACGAACTTTCCGCACAAATTTAGAGCCGTTTTGACGCTTCCGCACATGCGCGGAAGGCATGCTGAGTTGAGTGCGAAGTGAGCGAGATTAAGTCCTGAACACGAAACAAATCGCAAATTATCTAGGTTGGTAGGGTAGCGTACGGGCGTGCACTAGACGCAGATTATCGGATACAGTCGGTGGCCAACGAAGTTGGCAAATGGTCTGGTCACTCCAGGCCGGCGACGCCAATGACAGAACCAGCGATCAAAAACAGGGTAGATGGCCGACCTGTCTTCGAAAGATCGGTGACAATGTGAAAACACAGGCTTCGCCTGGCGATGCCGGGTGCTCCGAGTAGCGGGAAGACAGCGGGATGGAGGTGTGCGTAACAAGAAGGAGTCGGGGCATGGAGGAAAAAAACAGCTTTCCTTCCTTCATGGGTCGGGAAGAGCGGCAACTAGAGGGTCACAGAGGCAGGGTCGGCATTTAATAATCAGAATGTATGGGCACCTCGTCGATGCCTGATCGATGGTCGAAAGTGGTTTCCCGGGAAGTCGGCAGACCGCTGACTCCGTTCGCTGTAAACGATCAGCGGCACTAGGAGACGTTTGTTGTAAGTGCAACTGTGCCATTCACGGTCATGCGGATATTGTTCGTTTTAAGCAAAAGTTTGTTTTAGTGGGGCCGTTATATGTGGGCTCGACTGTATATAGACACGGTTCAGAAAGATGTCATCCATGCACACCAGATGCACAAGACAAGTATGAATAACATATCAAGGAAAGAAAGATAATTAATTCACTACTCATGTTGAGCAACCGCGAAGATCTCGTCATTATACCAGCAGACAAGGGAGACGCGACTGTTATTCTAAATAGATCGGAATACATTGAGGAAGGCAAGTGACAACTAAATGATGAACAATTCTTTGAACACCTCGACTCGGACCCTACCACCGAGCACATAGAGAGAATTGTAACAACCCTAGAGGAACTCGCACGTGAAGGTGCTATTGATTCGAAGCTTCGAAAGGCACTTATTACGGTGCTTTAGGCACCAAGTCGTTTTTGCATGCCGCCGAAAATTATAAAAATGTAAACCTGGGCAGACCCATTATATCAGGCACGGGAATGTTAACTGAACCTATATCTAGTTAGTATATTGACTCTTTAATCAAGGACATCCTACCCACACAAGTCCTTTTTGCATGACAAAAATTATTTCGCTTGGGAAATATCGGAAGTAAAAATTTTAGACGGTGCATTTGTGGTAACATAGGATGTTAGTTCACTCTACACAAATATCCCGCATGACGATGTTGTAAGGGCACTTGTTGAATCGTATGGCACCCACAACATTGACACATATTCAAGAAGAGTAGTAATTGAAATCTTAACAAGGCTTTTACTCGAATTGAACAGCTTCGAATTGAACAATCAGTACTACGTTCAAATCAGTGGCACAGCAGTGGGTACAAGAATGGCCCCAGACTACGCTAACATATTCATGCGCTATATAGAGTCCAATTTTCTTTCATCCTGCAACATTGAACCTTTAATCTAAACAACATATTCATAATGTGGACATATTTGGAAAACGAGCTCCTCAAGTTCAACCAGGCATTTACGCAGCGCATACCAGCATTTATTTTACTCACTCCTACTCTAACACGAAATAAGCTTCCTTAATATGCTCATTCGAACAGAGGATGGTCCGTTAGTAACTAGCGTATACAGAAACGAACAGGCAATAATATCTGCACTTCAAAAGCGGCCACCTGCAACACTCCAAGACCAGCATTGCCTATTCCCAAGCACACAGATTCAGACAAATCTGCTAGCAGAAAAAGCAGATGCAAAGTATGCAAACACATGCAGACAACAACAGTGGCAGAAAGCACCCACTCAAATTTTAAGCACAGGATAAGTGGTGCACTGGACTGTGACTCGGACAACGTCATATACCTACTGGAATGTGGGGTATGTAACATGCAATATGTGGGCCAGACAGACATGACATTTAGAATAAGATTCAACAGCCATCAGGCACATGTACGTTCACTGCGAGGCCTTCCACTTTCAACACACAGCACTTTGAAAGATCACAGCTTTGATGAAATCAGGGTTGCACTATTGGAAAACAATTTTCGAACAATCAGAGAACGGGAACAACGGGAATCGTACTTTATCTACAAGTTCAACACAATAAAAAACGGAACAAATGAACAACTAGGCACCCTGTCAGCGTTACGATCACTAAAAGATGCAAACGCCTCTTTCTAATCAGTCCTCGACCCCTGCCTTTCCATATCGTGACAATAATATTATCCCCTGACACAGCTGTAAGTGTGTGCATCTGGCAATATAGCGGAATGAATAGAATCAGTTTGCCGCTTCAAGCACAGCTGGCACGCACAGATAAGTGGTGCCGGACGTCGTACAGTCATCTTTTTTTTTTATGCACCTTTTATTTTTTTTTTCCCTGAAAGAAGCCAATGCATATTATGAATAGTGGTGCCGGTGCCACATTACTGGCTTTTTCATATCTTCCGGAGCCGCCGACATGCACTCCAAGCTCTCAAGTCTTCCCCCCACTGAATTGCCGTAAACTTCGAAGATGGACAAGCTGCCCGCGGATTGCACCGGAAGGTGCAATACTAAACGCGGGTCTTCACAGTGTCCACTTGGGGCACGGGTGGGTGAGTGAGGTGTATTGTTGTCAATGATGGCATCACTCCTTCACTACTACTGTGTTGGCACTCAGATTACTAGATTACTCTCTTGAGATGCCGTCCCTTAAACCCCGTCGTGTTTTTTTCTTTTTCTTCTTTGTTTTTAAATTTTTTCTTTTTTTTCTCTCTTTTCCCCCCTATCCCTCTTCCTTCATCTTTTCCTTCTGTCCTCTCCTGTATGAACATGCTATAAGAAGACAAGGAAAATATGTAAATATTGTTATGCTTTGAAAAAGATGTGCTCTCGTCAAAAGGTCGGCAAAGTGAACAGTTGTTAAGTAAAATCGCATATCTCTCCCTCTCCTTCTACATATATATATATATATATATATATATATATATATATATATATATATATATATATATATACTGTGAGCATTATTTATGCGTCCCATCTTCTCATCTGTACATACTCATCATCACCACTTCAGTTTGGATTGTGGGGCATATGCATATGACAATAAAGAAGAGTCTTGAGGGTCCTGGACGCCGTCTTACAAGTGGTGGAGAGTGCTGCCCGGTCCCTGCATCCTCTCGCGCTCTCAGACACCCTCAGCGTCTTCTAGAACATATCCCTGCAGCTCCGTTCAGGCCGCCGTTAAACAACCTGGGTTCGGTAATGTCGCAAGCCGACCAGCCTAGCACGGCTGTTTCGCCACCGCTCCCACCGCCAAGAAACCCTTCTCACCTGGTCACCAGCCCTCAAAAGGATCCTTTGCTGTTCGCTGGGCTTCCGGGTGAGGACGTTGAAGACTGGCTCGAGGAGTATGGCCGCGTGAGTGCCATCAACAATTGGAATGAGCCTGCGAAACTCACTCACACTCACGTTGCATTCTACTTGAGCGGTGTCGCAAAGACGTGGTTTTTCAACCACGCTACAGATTTTCCGACATGGCCCGCCTTTACACATCACCTCCGCCAGATTTTCGCCAACCCGTCAGTGCGCTCGGATATTGCCAAGGAGAGGCTTGGTGCACGTGTTCAACACCCCGGTGAGTCTCTCACTTCTTACATTGAAGATGTTCTCGCCCTCTGCCGCCGCATCGACAACTATATGACGGAAAACAACCGTGTGCACCACCTGCTCAAAGGCATTGCGACAGTCGCTTTTAATGTGCTTGTGGTGCAGAACCCCCAGACCGTAGCCGATGTTGTTGCTACCGGCCAGTGCCTTGAGGAGCTTCAGACCACTCGGGTGCTACCTGATATGTCTGATCTGAGCTCGAGCCATGACACAACAGAGCTGCGTGCATTGATCCGCTCTATCATCCGCGAGGAACTTCATGCACAAGCTTCACCTCGCCACCTTGATATTCAAATGGCGCCACTTCCTACTAGTCTACGCGACGTCGTGAAGGAGGAACTGGCCTTGATGACTGGCACACCAGTTCCGAGCTCACATCCCGTGTCCATGCCAAGTTATGCTCACGTTGCTGCAATGACACCTGCGCCCCACCAAAGCCTGGACTCGATGACTGACTGACACACTTGTTCCGAGCTCACATCCTGTGTCTATGCCTACTTATGCTCAGGTCGCTGCTATGACACCTGCACCCCAGCAAAGCCAATGCAGCTACGAGCGCCTGGAGTGCATGGTTCACTTAACTCACTCGCACCGCGAGCATCTGCCCAGCCTTACAACGCCTGGCGCACTACGCGGCCGGCTTGCTTTTATTGCAGCATCCGTGGTCATATTTCAAGGTTCTGCCAACGCCGTCAGCAAGACGAAAGACGAAGCTTTGATGACTCTGAAGGGGACGATTTCTACACCACTGGACCGCCCTATCACCTTCAAGTCCCTATTCAGCCTTTAAGTGTTTGTACAGTCCGCGTTTTCATAGATGGCATCCTTCACCATGTTCAGTTTCTTGTACTTTCTTTGTGCACTCACGCACTCATTTTAGGATGAGACTTCCTTTCTCCGGCATCAGCTTTCATATCGTGTCGTCAGCGAGTAATTCATATGTCAGCTACTGAAAGTTCATCCGATGTCGATCCATACAGCTTCCGTTTCGTTGCTGCCGCTGATTGTTTCATTTCGCCAGGAGATGAACAAGTATTCACGATCGCTTCGGATGCTATAGATACCGTTGACATGTTCATAGCTTCATCAGTTTGCTTCAAACTTGCCGGGCTTTTCATCGCACCTGGCCTTGTGCGGTTTAACGATGGTAAAGCATTGGTTACCGCCTTGAACCCAACTTCTTCACCAGTGATGCTGCCCTAGGGCACTGCTGTGAGCTGCTTCGCTGACAGCAAACTTTTTTCGCTGGTTCATGCAGAATCAGCGTGTTTGTCTGCTTCAACTGATACCAAGGCTACCACTCTTGAATTAAATGCTACCTTAAGTCCTCACCTCACTGCCGAGCAAAAGAGAGACCTCCTAGACCTCCAAAAGCACAGCCTTTCGTTTGACGTACATTCCATGGTTCTGGGCCGCACTTCCGTTGCAGAGCACAGCATTGAAACCGAAGGCAGCTCCATTGTACGCCGCCGCCCATACCGTGTGTCTTCGACAGAGTGGCAAATCATTGAGGAAAACATTGTTGGTATTGAAATACAACGGTGCAGCTGACGCTTTATTGAAGCAACAGCAAAATGGCGCCGATCATGAAGAGGAACGTGCCGAAGACTGATGATGATAATTGATAGATAAGGAAGATGACGTACAATGAATTCTCACACTAATTTCCCCCGTCGACGGAAGCGGCCAGCCTGGCCGCGAATTGCGCTGTGGAACGCATACAATAGGGCTTGAGACGCGAAACATGCACAATCTCTGTCCCGCGGCAGCGTTGGTCAGTGGGAACATGAACAGGTGTGACACGGTAGTTCACCGGTGAGGTCTGTTCGATAACTTTGTAAGGGCCAAGATAGCGTGACTCAAACTTTTCGCATAAGCCAGGCGTTCGCGCAGGAGTCCACAGAAGTACATTGTCGCCAGGGCGGTAGAGAACGACGCGGTGAGTGGCATCGTAACGATGTTTGCGATCTTCTTGGCTAGCTTCGGTGTTTACGCGGGCAAGACGACGGCATCGAGCAACGCGGGACAGAAACTGGTCGCAAACGAATGGTGAAGAGTTGACGGGGCCAGAAAAGAATGAAACGTCGAGTGGTGATGTCGGTTGGCGTCCGTATACTAGGAAAAATGGAGAATAGCCTGTGGTTCGTTGAACTGACGTATTATATGCATACGTGCAAAGGGTAGTATGGCATCCCAATTGCGATGGTCCGGTCGGATATACATGGACAGCATGTCACACAGCGTGCGATGAAATCTTTCCGTTAAGCCATTGGTTTGCGGGTGATAGCTAGATGTTGTTTTATGAACTGTTTTTGATGCTTGAAGAACTTCACTGAGCGTGCTTGAAAGAAATGCCTTTCCCCGGTCGCTCAAAAGGACACGAGGGGCTCCATGACGTAGATAAATAGCATTCAAGAAGAAAGTTGCTACTTCCGAAGCACTTCCTGAAGTGATTGAGGCCGTCTCAGCGTACCGGGTCAAGTGATCAACCGCGGTGACTATCCACCTCTTGCCGTCTGATGTAGTTGGGAGGGGCCCGAAGAGGTCAATTCCGACGACAGAGAACGGCTCCGATGGACAAGGAAGTGGTTGTAGGGTCCCGACTGGAGGAGTAGTGGGCCGCTTGCGGTGTTGGCAAAGTGCGCACGAGGCAATATATTTAGCTACTGTCGTGGAAAGACCTGGCCAGAAAAATCGACTGCGGATGCGCTCGTATGTTTTGTAGTAACCCAAATGTCCTGACGTCGGGTCGTCGTGGGAAGCGCGCAGAACTTCAGTGCGTAGTGCGCGTGGTACGACGGGAACCCATCGGTGGCCTTCCGGGTGCAAAATGTATCGATATAGCACATCGTCCTCCAACTTGAATAGTCGGAGTTGTTTCCGGAGCCTGGCATTAGGGGAAGACGAAGCACCGGTAAGCCGACCAATGATGTCAGTGCAATAAGAATCGGCTCGCTGGTGAGTAGCAAGTGCTGACGAACGGGTGGATGAAGGTAGGGAAGAAATGGATGATATCGACGAGGCGTCCTCCGTATAGCCAATTTGACAAGGGGATGTGACGTGCACCGAAAACTGCGGCAAAGGGCATCGTGACAAAGCGTCGGCATCTTGATGTTGTCTTCCAGTCTTGTAGATGACGTCAAAGTCATAAGATTGTAATCGGAGAATCCAGCGGCCAAGTCGTCCCGACAAGTTTTTGATTGTGGACAACCAGCAAAGAGCATGGTGGTCTGTCACAACAGTAAAATGTCGACCATGTAGGTACGGACGAAATTTTTGGATGGACCAGACAACAGCCAAGCACTCTTGTTCGGTTATCGAGTACCTCTTCTCTGCAGTGGTCAGAGTGCGGCTTGCATACGCGACAACTTTCTCGCGAAAGGCATGGTCGCGCTGGAGCAGTACGGCGCCGATTCCTTGTCCACTTGCGTCAGTGTGTAATATCGTAGGTGCCTTGTCATCGAAATAACAAAGCACCGGTGGGGATGTCAGTGCCTGCTTGAGTTCTTGGAATGAGGCTTCGCATTGATCATTCCAATCGAAGGAACCGGTACTAGCAAGGAGCTTGTGGAGAGGAGCGGCAATAGTGGCAAAGTTGCGAATGAAGCGGCGAAAGTACGATGCGAGTCCAAGAAAACTGCGTAGTTCTTTGGAGCGAAAGGGTCGCGGAAAGTTGAGGACTGCGGAAATTTTGTCCGGATCGGGCTGGATGCCATCTTTAGTAACGAGATGTCCTAGTACTTTTATAGCTGTGTTGCCAAAATGGCACTTCCTTGTGTTTAGTTGAAGTCCAGCGTTGGAGAGACATGTAAGCACTTGATCTAGGCGTTGCAGATGATCATCAAAAGTGGAAGAAAACGCGACGATATCATCGAGGTAGCATAGACAAGTTTTCCACTTGAGGCCACGAAGAACAGTGTCGATCATCCTTTCAAATGTGGCGGGAGCATTACATAGACCGAATGGCATTACGTTAAACTCGTAAAGACCGTCCGGCGTAGAAAAGGCGGTCTTTTCTTTGTCTGCTTCGTCCATTGGTATTTGCCAATACCCGGACTGAAGGTCAAGGGTGGAGAAGTATTGGGCGCCTTGCAATGAGTCAAGTGCATCATCTATACGGGGCATCGGATATACATCCTTTCGGGTAATCTTGTTGAGCGCGCGGTAATCAACACAAAATCGTACCGATCCATCCTTCTTTTGTACCAACACAACGGGTGATGACCAAGAACTGGTAGAGGGTCGTATGATGTTTCTGTTTAGCATATCGGTCACGTTCTCCTCGATGATTTTGCGCTCGGCCAAGGAGACTCGGTAGGGACGACGGCGTACAACAGTCTGACCTTCAGTGTCGATGCGATGATGCGCAACTGTGGTCTGTCCTAGTGCCGAAGCATTGGTGTCGAAGGAGGCCTGGTGTTTCCTGAGCAAATTCAGCAACGCCTCACGCTGAGAAGCAGAAAGGTCAGGATTTATCCCGGGAGCAAAGGAGGAGGACGTAACAGACTGGGCCTGTTGTGGCTGAGCTGTCAAGGCGTCAAGAGAGACCAAAGAAACCGGTTGGGTATCCACATAACATGACACTGCAAAACCTTGGGGTAGGAGGACGGGCTCTGGGGTAGGGTTCAGGCCAATGATTATCGCTGCACTGTCTTTGAACCGCACCAGGCTGGAGGGGACTACAACGCCGCGAGCTAGACAGCTGCTGGAAGGGGTGATGAGGACGTCACCATTGGCAATATTCGGAGAAGTGATGGTGATGAGTTGCTCTTGACCCGGGAGTAGTATGGATTCGGAAGCTGTGAAGAAACGCAATGGTCTTTCGTCGACGCGTTCGCTGCAGTGATCGGTCTCGGTCATTTCGACTACACGTTGACGGCAAGAAATTAATGCAGATGCTGATGAGAGAAAATCCCAGCCTAAAATTAGTTCATGAGCACATGAAATTAAGACAGCGAAGGTGATGTGATGAAGAATACCGTCAATGAAGACACGCGCTGTACATTGGGCCGATGGTCTAATTATTGCTCCATTGGCCCCAATCAAAGATGATCCAAGGTAGGGTGTCTTCACTTTCCGCAATCGAGAACACAAGTCGGCACGCATAACTGAAATAGTTGCTCCTGTGTCCACCAAAGCCAACACCCGCACACCTTCCACAGTTACCAATAACATGTTTGACGGTCGTTCAGGAGGACTTGGGTCATTTCGCCGCGATGCAGTTTTCCCTCCAAAAACTGCACTGTTTAGTTTTCCGATCGCTGGGCAGCCAGTTGAGAGACAGGCCGAAGTGGTGAAACAGAGCGTCGGAGTGGCGAAGGGGAGCGTGGTCGGGATGCACGTGTATTGTTGGTCGTGTTGGAAATGCGCACAGGAGACGGTGATCGGTGGTTGGAAGGACTGTCGGCATAACGGTAGTAACCTCGAGCATATGTGTCGTCTCGTTCAAAAGCGGCATAACCACGACGTTCATCTTGCTGCCGACGTCGACAGACCCGGGAAACGTGTCCTCGAATTCCACAGTAGTAGCAAATAGGACGTGGGGCCCGCCAGGAAGAATGGTAGGTAGGGTTCGGTGGACGGGCGACTAGAGGTGCGAGATGTTCGTGATCAGGTACAGGTGGTGGTGCTTGAGACGGCGAGGGTTGCATTGCAGCGATCTGTGCATACGAGGAGGGTTGGGCGCATGGTGGAGCACGGTGAATGCTTTGGAACGCTGACATTTCTTCCCTAATAATTCCACGCAGATCGCTAGAGGTGGGTTGAGCGGGAACGTTGTTAGAAGGAGGTAAAGTGTAGGCTTGCAATTCCTCACGAATAATGTCTCGAATGATGGTTCGGAGCTCCATACTGTTTGCCAGGGGATTCTCAGAGAAGTCGGGTCGTAGGCGGATTGACTGCAGGGTATCAAGCCGCTGGCATACCGAGACGACGTCGGAAACCGTCGAAGGGTTGTGTGCGACGAGGGCGTTGAAAGCGGTAGGTCCGATACCCTTCAGAAGGTGCCGGACACGATCACCTTCTGGCATGGTGTCGTCGATACGGCGGCAAAGTGCAAGCACATCCTCAATATAGGAAGTGTAGGACTCACCGCAATGTTGAACGCGTTCTGCCAGTTTCTTGCGAGCAACTTCTGAACGGACGGTTGGTGTACCGAAAATGCGTCGGAGCTGGTCTTTGAAGGAAGACCAATCGCGGAAGTCGCTCTCATGGTTCAGGAACCACGTCTTGGCAACCTGAGAGACGTAGAACTGGACGCGTGCTAATTTCGATGCCTCGTTCCAGTTGTTGTAGACACCTACGCGGTCATAGTTGTCGAGCCAGTCTTCGACATCTTCGCCAGGCAGACCGGAGAAGATTGGAGGCTCTCGAGGGGGGTTGTTGACCGGGCTAGGGTTGGCGGCTGGTGGTTGCGCCGGCGAGTGGTTCGGTTGGGCTTGCTCTTGGGCCATGGTGCTCTGCTGGCGCAAGCGACGTCCCGAACGGAGCTCCAGGAGCTGGCTTTGGATGGAGAGAGGTCGAAGAGATCGGGAAGCACCTTCCACCACTTGAAATACAACGGTGCAGCTGACGCTTTATTGAAGCAACAGCAAAATGGCGCCGATCATGAAGAGGAACGTGCCGAAGACTGATGATGATAATTGATAGATAAGGAAGATGACGTACAATGAATTCTCACAGTATGCTCAAACGGGATATTATTCGACCTTCATCCAGGTCTTGGTCATCTCCTGTGATGTTGGTCCGGAAAAGGGATGGTTCTGTCCGCTTTTGTGTTGATTACAGAGCGCTCAATAAGATCACGAAAAAAGATGTATATCTTTTGCCACGCATAGATGATGCCCTCGACTCCCTACAAGGCGCAGAGTATTTCTCCAGTCTCGACCTCTGATCCGGGTATTGGCAAATACCTATGCGCAAAGCAGACAAGAAGAAAACAGCATTTGCAATGCCAGACGGGCTTTACAAGTTTAACGTCATGCCTTTTGGCTTATGCAACGCTCCGGCAACATTCGAGCGCATGATACTGTCTTACATGGTCTCAAGTGGAAAACCGGCTTATGTTATTTAGATGACATTGTAATTTATTCTTCCACTTTTCTTCAGCACCTTAAGCGTTTGGACGAAGTTCTAACGTGCATTTCGAACGCTGGCCTTCAGCTCAATACAAAAAAGTGCCACTTCGCCAGCAGGAGCATCAAAGTATTGGGTCACCTCGTCAGCAAAGATGGCATTCGACCCGACCCCAACAAGGTTGCTGCTGTAATTAGTTTTCCTCGTCTGGGCAATCAAAAAACAATTGCGAAGTTTCTTGGGCCTGGCGTCTTACTTCCGCCGCTTCATCAGTCACTTTGCTGCCATTGCGGGGCCGTTACACAAGCTTCTGACATCGGGAACGGTCGACGAGTGCGAGTGTGCTTTCCAAGCCCTTGAACGTGCTTTGACATCAGATCCAGTTCTCCGTCACTTCGACGAGAGTGCACCCACTTTCTTGCACACAGATGCTAGCAGCCACGGAATCGGTGCTGTCCTCCTCCAATGCGACGGCACTTTACGTGAGCGAGTAGCTGCGTATGCCAGTCGCGCACTAACACGTGTGGAGGAGAACTACTCGATAACAGAACAGGAATGTCTCGCTGTCGTTTGGGCCATCCAGAAATTTCGACCTTATCTGTATGGACGCCACTTCACTGTGATTACCGACCACCATGCTCTACGCTGGTTGTCTTCGCTGAATAATTCGTCTGGGCGCCTCGGTCGCTGGATACTTCATTTGCAAGAGTACACTTTTGATGTTGTGTACAGGTCCGGCAAACAGGGTCAGGATGGCGATGCTCTCTCTCGCTGCCCTCTGCCACTTTCATCTCCAACCACGCATCCTCGATGCCCTTGAAGTGATCAAGCGGCTTCCTCTTCACTCACGTTATCACCCCTGGCAGTTGCTGGGTCGCTATCTTTAAACAGCAGCGCTCAGTTTGCCACGTGCCAACGTGACGACCCCTACTGTAACTGCATCATCGGATACTTCAATGGCTCACCTTCTCCACCTAATGCCAGACTACATCGTCAGCTACAGCAGTTCAAGATAAAGAACAATGTCCTGCAGCGCTATACTTACAATGTGGATGGGCATCGGTGGGTACCAGTACTTCCCCGTTTGCTGCGAAAACAAGTTCTCGAAGCATTGCACGACGACCCATCAGCGGGACACTTAGGATTTCAGAAGACCTACAACCGCGTTTGGAGCCGTTTCTGCTGACCTGGTCTTTCTACCTTTGTGGCTAATTATGTCGTTTCTTGCGCACTTTGTCAATGCCGCAAACGACCTACTTCAGCTCCTGTTGGCCTATTACAACCCATTCCATGTCCCGATACACCTTTTGTCACTGTAGGAATAGACCTCACCGGGCCTCTTCCCGTAACGCCAGCAGGCCACCGCTGGATCGTCACAGCCGTCGACCACCTCACACGATACGCGGAGACCACTTCTCTACGCCCTAGCTCTGCCTCAGACGTTGCCGCCTTCTTTTTAGAAGCCATTGTGTTGCGCCATGGTGCACCTCGCGTGTTGTTGAGTGACCGAGGCAAGGCCTTCCTGTCCACAATCCTTGATGAAATTCTTGAAACTTGTGGCACATTTCATAAGACCACATTCCCTTACCACCCGCAGACAAATGGCCTGACAGAGCGATTCTACTGGACTCTAATCGACATGATATCCATGTACATCGGACTCAACCACGATAACTGGGACAAAATCTTGCCGTTTGTAATGTTTGCACACAATACCGCTGTTCAACAAACCACCAGATATTCACCTTTCTTCCTCGTCTACGGTCGCGCGCCGACATTCATCATCGACGCCTTTTTCTTCAATATAACGACGAAAATGCCCACAACTACACCAGGACATTTCGTCTCCCGACTCGCTGACACACTACAACGTGCTCAACTCAACATGGAGGCCAGTCAACAAGACCACAAGCAACGCTATGACAGCTTTCGTCGAGACGTCACCTTCCTTCCTGGAGATGAAGTACTACTTTGGATGCTTGTTCGTACACCCGGATTGTGTGAAAAGTTTCAGTCACGCTTTCTCGGACCTTACGTTGTTTGTGAACGATTAGTCCTGTACATTATCTTGTCACTGCCATCTAGGGTTCCTGGGACCGTCGTTACCGTGCCTCCAAGGTAGTCCACGTTTGTCGTCTGAAACCCTTTGTTCGCTGTACCTTTTCCCGCCTAAGTCTCGGCCGGGCCGGTCGCTCAAGTGTGCGGGGAAAATAAGTGTGAACATTATTTATGCGTCCCATCTTCTCATCATCTGTACATACTCATCATCACCACATTAGTTTGGGTTGTGGGGCATATACTCGAGACAATAAAGAAGAGTCCTGAGGGTTCTGGACACTGCCTTACAATATATATATATATATATATATATATATATATATATATATATATATATATATATATATATATATATATATATATATATATATATATATATATATATATATATAGAGAGAGAGAGAGAGAGAGAGAGAGAGAGGGAGGGAGGGAGAGAGAGAGATGTCATGTGTTGAAATACTGCACATTATTTTTAAAAATGTGACTGTTTATTCTCTTTTTTTTTGTTTCTTCTTCTCCTGAACTTCCCATTGTTTTTTTGTTTCTTTTTTCGTGTCCTTACTTAAAAGCAAATAGAGGGACGGATATACTTCCAGGTAAACGAAATACAACTATTTGCATCTCTGCCTTCACCCTCCACTACTTCCTTATTCCAAAGCTTTTTTGTGTGTATGTGTGTATAACTAACGCTTACTAGATTCCTAGCATCCTGCTGCACCTTTGCTTGTATTTTGCCAAACTGAATGGCCAAGTTTGATAGAATACTCTTCTGCTAACCAGGCTGGTCATAAAGCTTTGAAGTGTCAAAGGTGGCTCAAACATCTAACAGAGACCTGTTTTATGAAAGTGATGACTGTCATGGACTACAGCCACTTTACATACCTCTCCAGCTATAGCAATCACATCGAAAGATGTGAGCCTTCAAATACCTCATTGAAGTGGAAGTGTTACTGTTAAAGCCACAAACTCGTGTATCTTGCAACATGCATGATCTTCCTTTACTTGTACCAGTGTCATATATTGTTAGTGAAAGCTTTGAGGCATACTTAACGGGAAACCAACATGTCATTACTTTGCCATGTTGAAACGTGATTTTGAATGTAGGAGTTGTGGAGGGAAGGTAGCTGTATTATTTTACAGCATTTACTGGCTCATTTGGAAGCTTGATGATCAGCCTGCCATACTTCATCTCTTCATCTGCCATGTCTTTGTCACCTTAACAAATGCATCACGTGAGAATTTTACGTCAGCTTGAAGGACCTAGTGAAGAGAAATGCTCATGATCAGAAGTTCATCTTTAGGATTTGCATACTACCATAATGTGAACATAGAAACCAGTTTCCAGAAAATATTATATAAGTGCCAATAAACTTTTTGGTCATGACGCACCATTCTGGCAACTTTTATTGAAAGGGCAGATTCAGACTCATGTTTTGAAAAGAAAATGATTTCAGTGATAAATAAATGGATCTTGCAAACGAGGAAAATATTTTCTTTCTTAGTTTCCCTATCCCTATTATTGTCATACTCTTCACACTTAATGAAAATGGCTTTAATAAGTGGTTTATTTACCCCTCACTGGCCCTGCCCCCCTTTTATTAATAGTTATTTCTTTGTTAAAGCACATAATGCAACTTTTTTTCAATGCAAGAGCTTAAAAGAATTATGCTTGTTAAAGGGGATAGAGGATACCTTTCTTGACCTAAGATTTAGATGACATCTTTAACTTGATTGCTTTGTTGGAAACTTTTGGTGCAGGGTTCCTACTCTATGAAACTAAAGTCAGTATTACTGGTTTATTTTTCTAGTTTACTTTCTACAGTTCTGGATAGCCATACATAATTTCATTGGAGTGCAGGTCCTGGTTTACCAAGTGAAATCTTAGTGCATTTTTATGAAGTAACTTTTTTGGGGAAAGCAAAATAAGGCCAACTTAGGTTTTTGCTGTTTCACTGCTCCTGACTACTTTCCACAAGCATACTCACAAAGCTGAGTTTTATATGTGTTCCATCCTAGTAGAACGTGCCATTAGTCCCTGTGCTGTTCTGTCTGTTTCACTCTTTAAAGGGGTTGTGGGTAAAAGCAAAATATGAACTCCTTTTTTCTTGCATAATTGGTTCAGTAACAAGATGCAGGTTTCCTTGTAGGTTTTTGTTGAGCCATCGTAGCATGCTTCATCAACAGTGGTCAAACCGAAAATGTTTCTGGAATCAGCACTTTAACCTGATAGTGTTTGCAGTCTTTTTTTTCCTCTGTCAAAGGGGGGGGGGGGGGGGAGTTGACTAGCTGATTGGATAGGCATGGTGAGAAATGTTGGAACTCAAGGAGGGATATTGTAGTAGTAAGGAAAATGTGAGGAAAAGAAGTTTTTGCTTATAAGTGGTCGGACAGTTGGTTGTTTGATGAGATTCATTTTTCTATATGCAATTATGTTTTGACAAAAGTTCCTTGTAGAAAGTGTACGTGCCGCATTCACTCTTGTCACTAATGATTTACCACTATATGCATTTTGTATGTTGTTAACCAATCCTGATTAATGACTATTCTCTGGATATTGGCCTTGTCTCTTTGTTTACAATAGTGCAGCATTTTTTTTTACGTAGTTATATGCATACACTTATTTGCATACAATTCGAATTTATACCAAACACTTTTTTATCTTTTTTCTCCTTCAGATCTGCTCCAAAATTACATTGTTTTATTCACAAAAATTGCATAATAAATTACCTTAATGTGGCTTGTGTGATGCTACAGTCTGCTCAGGTTTTCTGGAAGAAGTTTCCTTCTATAGCTTTCTTTTGTGTTGACTTTATACAAAATATCACTGAGCTTTCATAGTGCAAAAGCTTTGTCAAAGCTGTCCATGGTTATGACAGTACACATGGAAGCACACATTGAATTTTCATACATCTAGGCCAGCATTTTGTAGCAATGCGTGTTGCTTGATATGATGCTATTCTCATTATTCACTAGTCACTTGCTGTCTGATCCTGTTGATAATATGGATGAACAGCTGTTCTGACCGTTGGTCAAGCATAACACAAAAAGCATGAAAACTCAGCATTGCAGTAGACATTGTTACAAAGCTCTGGCGTGTGTGATTCAGCACTTGAATAGTACCATGTCAGAGCAAAAAGTGTCATTGCACAGTCTTGCAGTGTTAGAAAATAATTGTACCAAGCTCTGTTCATGTTCATGAGTTTATTGAACTTACTATAAATTACAATTATTGCAATAAAGGAAAGAGGGATGTAGGAGCTATCAAGTGCTAGAAAACATGTTGCTGTACACGTCGATGATATGAGAAGGGTGAGGGGTAAAGTCGTGAGGGTTAAGACCAAAGTTATTGAAACTGAAAACAAAAATAGTAAAGGAGACACGGGAAATCTCACAATCCTTTAAAAATACTAGTGCATAAGCACACGCAGAAGCCGAAATTGAGTTTGCAGGACAGAACTGGTATAGTTTAACCCCATGGTTGTGGCGATCACATTGTCAGATGACATGACTGTACCTTCCTTTTCCACCATCTAGCAGAAACAACTCTTGTATTTTCTACTACATACTTCTACCTTCCTTTTTCTCTTGTCATATTTCCAGTGTGAAATTCAACACAATGAAATCATGAATACGTGCTAACTATCCCATTTTGTAGCTTCACTCTATTCATGTATGCTTGGTGGCTTGACAGCGATTTCTGTGTGCTGTCATACTCGGTAGCATATGTTTAATGTTAACTTCTTGTTGATCTTTCCTACTCTTGTTACCAATTTGTACTTGTTGCAGAGGGCTCCGCCGCGGTGGTCTAGTGGCTAAGGTAAGCGGCTGCTGACCCGCAGGAAGCGGGATCGAATCCCGGCTGCGGCGGCTGCATTTCCGATGGAGGCGGAAACGTTGTAGGTCCGTGTGCTCAGATTTGGGTGCACGTTAAAGAACCCCAGGTTGTTGCAATTTCCGGAACCCTCCACTACAGCGTCTCTGATAATTATATCGTGGTTTTGGGACGTTAAACCCCACATATGTCAATCACTTGTTGCAGAGAATGTACTACATCACTGCATCTGTTTGTCATAGTGCACAAGAAAACAACCCATGCTGCATGCACAATCTAATCACATTGTAGCCTATTTTAGATGATTGTAATTTTTTTGCATATTGACAAACAGCGAAATCTGGTTTGACCTGAGAAAAGGAGCCTCTGCACATATTACTACAGACAAAAAGCTGTTTTTTTTTTTTGCTTCGTGTGTTAATTTTTTTTTTTGTTTTAATGAGAACTTTCAAATCAAAATTGATGCCACTTGTTGCTTGTACTAATGCTTTATAGGGCACATGACAACAAACAAGGTGTTTCTGAACAAGGACTTTTGCTTAATGAAGGCATGCTTGAGAAAGGGATGCCTTTTCCTAGCGCATTGTCAAAAGCCTTTTTTATATTAATACTCCTTAAAGATTAGTGTATAATGTATGAATCTGCCAAGTTACAAGACACAAGCTGATATAAACATCATTCATTGCATTTCATGGTCATCTCATGCTACATCATGCTTGGACTGAAACTTCAACATTTAGTATCCCAGCTTCTCTTTATATTAGCGCACCTTGGACCCCTTTTTTGTTTGTTAGTATTTCATGTTAAAGTAGTAATGTACGCTATGCATGGCTGTGATCCTTACTTAAGTAGGCACTATTTTACTTAACACAGAGCAAGAGAGACAGGAGAGCCAATTTTGCTGTGAAGATGTGGATGCAAATTGCTCACTTGTGGATGTTGTCAATGATTTGCTATATGTCAGAACATATTTGAATCTCTGAGGTTCTAGCAATGTCAGCCTCCAGCTGTTTAACACTTTGTGCAAGAGTGCACAGTTTTCATTTTGATCTGCCATTAAACACACATAACTGCAAGACACAAATGACCTAAATTTCACATCATGGTGGTCCAGGAAACTTTGACAATAAAATTATGATAGATATCTAGCCTTTACCAAAGAAGCATACAAATTCAAAGCAAATTTACTCACTAGAATAAAGCACTTGTGCGGTTTACTATTTCCTTCTGCTTACTGTCTTTTGGCAGCAATGGAACACTGGCCGAACCAGCTGGATCACTAAGACATCGTGTCGTTAAAATGATTTCATTGTTGCTAGCTGGAACATTGTTATGTTGCCTCAAAAATATAGTCATGCTTTATTGCATTTGTGGACAACTAAAGGATGTGCTTTAAGTCATCATGTTTCACATCACACCCCTGTACGCAAGAATTCTGTATATTCAGTGGTATCTCGAAAACTGGAGGTACAGAGGCATGTCTTGCTATGGGTGTGGTCATGTGGACACTTGTAAGCTCTTATATAGCTTACTTGTAAGCTTTTCTGTCCTTAAATGTTTTCTTGCCAACCATCAGTACTCAGACTTTAGTGAGCACACTTACTGAATACTGATAGGGAAGCGATAGCACAAAATAGAGAAAAATATCACGACGATGTTGCTGATGATTGTGTGCAAGCGGCAACATGGAGGAATAATATGGAAGAGGAGAAGGAGGAAGTGGAGGCACGAGCAGTCGAATAAACATTGAGTGCTTGGGGTAGGGCTCTAGCTCGTTATTACCCGACAGACGAAAGATGAAGAATGCTTGGCATGATTGGTCTCTGCAGCTTAATCAAAGTCAATGTCCTGTTTATACTTCAGTCTAATACAGTCAGCACTCCTGTCTGTCTTGCCTTGTGCTCCTTGCTCTAGCACATGTTAATGTTTGTTGGTTCTTTCCAGCATTTCATCCAGCACCAAGCCAGTACAAGCGGAAAAGCTGTGACATGAAACTGGACACTGAACCATGTGGATCACATTGTTACCTCCACTTGGTGAGACTGAAGGACACTATAGATTTTTCTTTCTTTTTTGCCAATATATTCCACTTTTAACTTTGAAAATTCTGATGCTAATACCAAATTTGTAATGTCCATACTTTCTCAAGATATGCCATTGTATAAGTGGCCCTGAAGTTGACATAAAACACCATTTTGATCATTCAAAACCTGTGGATTGCCTGCTTGAACGTCATATTTTTCTTCTGTGGTATACTTTAATGTTGCGTGTTTGTCTTGCTTTCTGCCAAGGTAATATTTTGTGGTTTGCTGCAAATGTGAAAATAGAATGCCACAATCGTGAGAAGCAGAAGTGTTTAGTGTGCTATGGACATAATGCACATAGGTGGTTAGGTAAAAACAGTGTGCTGTACTGGGCTTCTGATTGTGCATGAGTTTGCTATTATTGTCACTGTGTCTACATGTGTGTTTTTTAAACTACAGAATTGTGCTCCTTTACTGCTCATGTCATACTGCTCAGTTCACAGCAGAGGTAAATTTTTTTCTATTACCTTAGGATTCAGTGAAGGTAAAGCTGCAAGCAAAGCTCAAGGAAGAAAGGGAGTCATCGGAACAACGCCAGATGCAGAAGCAGATCTCCATGGACAGTGGGAATGAAGCGAGCGGTGAAGACAGCAATGACAGCACACGCACAAATAGCAAGAAGAGTGACAGCTCTGAAAAAGACTTAGATAAACCAGCACAGATGACAGTCAACAGCTTGTCAGGTTGGCTTACTGCCTCATTATTTTTATTGGCATATAGTTACGGGAGGTATGCAGAGCTAAACACACATTCACAATGCTGAATCATGAAGGTTAGATTGATCACAGTTTCCATTACTAGGCCAAGTGTTAGGTTTCTTCCTTAATTAAGCCAGCTACATTTTCTTACAGGGAAATCATTCGAAAGCAAAGCTTTTCGCCTGCTTGCATCACTTGAACCTGTAGTGCAGCCATCGCAAGAAGAACTTCAGGAAGAGTGGTCTGGAGCAGAGCAGTCACTTTTCCGTGTCCTGTGGAGAGTTTTTTATGGCAACTACTGTGCACTTGCCACACTCATTCTTAGCAAGACCTGTGCTCAAGTAAGCCATCATTCATTGATGTGTAATGCAGTTCCTATAGTGTGGAAACCTGATGCCTTATTTATTTGCAGTAGTTCTTAAAAACAGACAAAAGCATAAAATCTCACTCATCATGGTAACTTGGTGGCTCTGGTGTCGTACTAACTGTGCACGAGATTGCAGGATGAAATGTTCACTGTGCCGGCTGCATATTGACACAGGTGGAACGTTAAATTGTAGTATCACACCTGCAACAGACCGATACTACATTGATGTGCCTTCTGCATAAAATAATTATGGAAGCGGTTGTATATCTTCCTTTAAAATATTGCCATTTATAATACTGAATAGTCAAACTACCATTGCTACCTACAAGTCCTTGTTTTTTTAGTTTGTCTGTTGTGAATCATGTCAAGAAATTAAGACTGCATTAGGCAGCAATGTTTACAAACTTTAGAAGTGTTCAAAAAACCTTTGTACAACTTCATATAGATATGATTTCTGTTCCTAGTGAGTTCTGTTCAGTTCTGCACCCAATACATTTTTCTAACCAGAATGTCATCATATGCTGGGTGCCTCAGTAGCAAGGCATTGAGGGTAACATGCTCACAAATTCCACATCCATAGCAGAAAGGCTAGTAATTCCTGCTGCATGCTTGAGGCCTTATTTGCACAGGAAATTGAGAATGTACTGGCCAAGTATGCAATATGCTGAAAATCTTGGAAGCCTCACATAATTATTTTTCATATAGGTAATTGGTTGTCAGAACTGACCAAGGAGGATTGAAAAAATTGCTGGAGTGGAAGCTTCCATAATGCCTTGCCAGCAGAAGTGAAGCCAGCTTTTGTCACTGCCAAGATGGCGAAAACATGCTCTTTTCTGGTAGTGCCCACTTAAAGACAAGTGGCTTTGATATGCTAATGTAAATCCTACATTAGTTCTATATTAAAATATAGTTGTTCCCGACGAAATAACACACAGAAACAAGTATAGGTTACTGAATCTCCAAAGAACTTTGCCTCCACTTAGAGGCTTACTAAAGAAAATTAGTAACACTAAGACGCACTTCGAGCACTATGTGACTGAAAAAGTTTCCACATCAAACTCGTTGGGCGTGTGAGGAAAATGCTCCGTTCTTAATCGCTGAACTGTGATATTTTATAACGCCTCTAGTAAGATGGCCGCCACAGCTGCCACCTTGTTATAGGCACGGCTTCACTCCTGGGCAATCATTTCCACCCCAGCAATTTTTTTTTTAAATTCTCCTTGGTACTGACTACAATAAGTTGATGTATGATTCTGTAGTCTTGATGTAGAACATACATTTTAATGCACTACTTGCCAACTGGCAGTGATC
The DNA here is from genome assembly GCF_043290135.1 of Rhipicephalus microplus. NCBI lineage: Eukaryota > Metazoa > Arthropoda > Arachnida > Ixodida > Ixodidae > Rhipicephalus > Rhipicephalus microplus. Next base: position 40,147,620 of record NC_134709.1, on the reverse strand, counting down.
TACCATTTTGTAGCAGGTGTAATGACATCCTGACCATTGTCCATGTGTTACTAGATTGCTAGGAGGTAGAAGTGAAAAGTGAGGAAAACTTCCCCATAGTCGAAGAAGGGAACGTGCCCCTCACCCCTGTAACCTATAAAGTTTCAGGGCACTGAATTGTTCTTTTTTTCATCAACTCGCTTGTACTAGTCTGCCATGATGTTGATAAGTTATATCAATCCAAAAAATATGGCCTGCTGTGTGCTCGTTTGAAGAAGCAAGAAAAACAAGAGGCAAGGTTTAAAGTTTATGATAGAGCAGCTGTGGTAATAGCATTTCGTAGAGCACATAGCTGCTGGTAGTCATGTTAAATGGCTGTTAATTATAGTGCTAATTGCATGAAATATTTCAGTACATTTTCTTATTGTAATGTACCGTATTTACTCACATAATGAATGCACTTGCATAATAAATGCACCCCCAACTCCAGTCATCAAAATTTGGATTGGATTTTATTTTTACTCCGTGTAATAAAAGTACCCCCTACATTCATCTGCTGTAGTCTCGCTAACCGACACCTGGTGTCTTCTCACTCGTTGGATCTCCTCCGTTTTTTATTATTTTGCCGACCCACCTCGACTCGCTCCCTTCCTCCCCTTCGCCCACTGCCAGGTGCCATATTGTTTGTCTTTCTATCTGTGCACGGCCCATCCCCTGTCTTATCTGTGTGCCACAGCGAGGTTCAGGAACTATGGGAGTGTGGAGACATCGCAGCTGATAAGCACACGAGTGAAGTTCACGAAACTGCTCGCATTAACCATCGCGGGCAGTTTCAAAAAGCCCAACCAAGTGCACGCGATTTTCGAGTGATGACGACAGCATTTGCTGTCGTGAAGGGTCATTCGTCACTACCATGTCGCAGGTTTCTGAAAAACCAGAAAAAAATTGCTCATCATCCAGAAAAGATCGTGATAATTTCCGCAACACGGTAGCACCCCCAATTCTCGCTTCAGTTGTTGTCTGCGTGCAGAGGAACTTCTCATGTAGAAGTGAGGCGGCGACCGTATTTTGTCGTTAATCTTGTTATCGATGTTTTGTTTTGATGGTTCGGGGGTAGTTTGCTGCAATGTTGGTTACTTACTGCAATGTAAACAGCGTCGTCATGGTCATCATGCAAGATTGCTGCGAAGTTGGCAAAGTGTGTTGTAGCGTCGTAGCGCACGCTTTTGGGCGCCTCTTGAGATCACAGCAGACCACTGTTGCAGTTGAACAATTGCGAGAAAAGATAGCTGCACAACGCTTTTATGGTGGGCTCGGGCGGCCGGCCCGGGGACAGCTTGCGGAAGATAGCACCATCAACCACCGAAGATGAATAAAGTGCAACAAAAAAGCTATTTCCGAACAGTGTATGCGTATGTCAATTGCGAAAGGCTAAGCGACCGAACTTTTTTTGCATTACCGCATTTTTTGCTCCTCCCAAAAAAGTTTTCATAAAGTTTACCCCGTGTAATAAATGCACCCCCTAACTTTTCTCCGATTTTTCGAGAAAAAAATGTGTTCATTACGCGAGTAAATACGGTACCCCTTATACTCCCAGCACCCTTTACAGTAAGTACTCATAAGACCTCTGTACAGCCACATCACACTTTCACTTTGTCCCTGATCATACCGCCCATTTAATCATATTTCTTCGTGCTGTTTGGCCGTCCTCGGCACTTGTGCTCCATAATCAAGAATGTACGAGGTCTGTTAGAACAGTATCTGACCTTTGGTGAAAGAAAAAAACTAGCATAATTGGAGCATTGGAAGCCTAATTCCCCTCAAAGCAGTTCCCTTGGGACTCCACACATCTTTTCCCTGCGGTGCTGCCATCGTTGGAAGCATTCTCAGAGGGCATCTTTTTGAATAGAGTTTAATTCAGCTGTCGTTGGAGCCATAATGTCCTCCCTTGTCTGAAATCCCTCTCCTTTCAATGTCCTCTTGAGTTTTGAAAAATAGCCAGAAGTCGCAAGGGACCATTTCAGGAGAGTAAGGAGCCTGTTGAACTACCGGAGCCTATTTGCCAAAAATGTCTGAACCAAGTGTGAGGAATGTGCAGGAGCAGTGTTGTGATGGATGTGCCAGTTTCCTGTTGACCACAACTCATGTCTCTTATGCCACACAGCATCACGTAGGCGACGGAAAACGTCCTTGTAGTACTCTTTGGTGATTTTTGGTGATTGTTTGACCTTGTGGTGCGTACTCGTAGTGTACCACATCGCGGGAATAAAAAAAAGCACTCATCATCACTTTTATGTTGCTGCGCACTTGGCGGGACTTCTTCGGTCTTGGTGACGTGGGATGCTTCCACTGTGACGACTAAGATTTGGTTTCCGGGTCGTACCTATACACCCTAGGCTCGTCACTAGTGATAATGGTGTTCATGATGTTAGGGTCACTGCTTGTGAAATCTAGCATTTTTTCTGAGACTTCAACACGAAGTTGCTTTTGCTCCACCGAGAGCAGTTTCGGCACCAATTTCACCGCAACTCTCTTCATGGCCAAATCTTTTGTCAGTGCTGATGCCCACCTCATCCGCAATTTCCCGGATAGTCACACAACGGTCCCACATCACAACAGCGTTCAGTTCAGCAATGACCTGGTCATTTCAGCACGTTGATGGCTGACAGGAGCATGGCTCGCTCTCCACCGATGTGCGGCTGTCTTTAAACCATTTGCACGACTCCTTCATCTGTGTGTGGCTCATAGCGTCGTCACCGAAAGCCGTCTTGATCGTCCCAATGGTTTCCATTTGGCTGTCAGCCAGTTTTTTGCAAAATTTGATGCAGTAGCGCTGCTCCAGTTGGTCCATCATTTTCCTTGCAATGAAAAACCGACTAGATCACTACCTCACTAAAACGCTGCGTCCCAGCGACTGATGCTATTGGCAGGCGGGAAAGAATCCACGCAAATGCGCAAAGGTTTAAGGTCGACTGATGCAAGCGTGCTTGTTGCAAATCCATCAGGTGCTTGCAAAAAAAAAATAATAATAATAATAAGGTCGGATACTTTTCTAACAGACCTCGTACACCATGAAGCACGACACCACAATGTTTATGGTGTGCCTACTCTTTATCTATTTCATCAGTTATGCTATGCGCTGGTTTACCTCCAAAACTGCAAGTGGCCTTGTTGGAAAACAATTTAGTATCTTAAAGCTTTTGTGCAGAAAATATGGGGACAAGGCGAAAGGTTGCACACGTCTCTGTGTCTTTCTCCCCTTGTTTCTTGTGCATAACGGTTGAGATTATTGCTTTAACATAACGTTACAATGACGATCATATTGTAACCAATGCAAGTTTCTTTAAGAAGTTATAGGTAATGTAACATTGTTGCAGGTGTATGCATTTGCACAGCGGGAACTTGCAGATCTTCCACCTGAAGAACATGTACATGACAGCACACCACCTCGTAAAAAGAAGAAAAAACATAGACTGTGGTCCATGCACTGTCGCAAGATCCAGCTGAAGAAAGACAGTTCTTCTAATCATGTGTACAACTACACTCCTTGCAACCATCCAGGCCAGGCTTGTGACCAAAACTGTCCTTGTGTCATGGCACAGAACTTTTGTGAAAAATTCTGCCACTGCAACTCGGACTGTACGTATTCGTTCCATACCGTCTACGCTGTTAAAGGGGCGCTGAAACACTTTTTCGAGTAATTATGCAATCAATTCACTGGAAAAGCGTACTACCTCACAAGTTGAACGCCGCAAAAACTTTAAGAATCCGTCCAGTAGGAGCAGAGTCACAAAGACTTGTCATACGCTGCAATCACATTCTCTCTTCTCTCGTCCCTACGAAAGCGCTGGAAGCTGAGCAGGGAGGGATGGGAGGGGCAAAAAAAAAAACTTCACTAGTGCCTCGTGACCCTGAACTTTTTTTCTTCTTTTTTTTCTCTTCGAATACGTGGCTTTTTTAGTGTGATCGAGCGCGCACACGTGGACAAGTGACGGCCTCTCGCGGCAACCACTGTAACAACCGAGCGCGCCATGTTCAAATCAGCCAATGGCTGATAGATGGGCTTACTGAGCTTATTTTCCGTGATTTGTCGAGAGAAGAAAAAGCTATGTTTATCTGACTTCGATAATTTATTGTCAATTTCAGGCTGCGAGCTGCCCTATAATATTTGGCTTGCGTGTTGTCGGGAGCCTCTACTACCGATTGGCAGCGTTTTCTGACCATGCTCAAAAGGCTTTGCAGCGCCAAAGAGCTGGATTAATCTTACTTATTTCAAACACTTTTAGGTCAGCAACGGTTTCCTGGGTGTCGCTGCAAGGCACAGTGCAACACCAAGCAGTGTCCTTGTTACCTGGCTGTACGAGAATGTGACCCTGACCTTTGCCAGACCTGTGGAGCTGGTGCGTGTGATCAGTCCTGGGGGTGCTGTCCTTGGTGTTAGTACCAATCTGAGCTCATTCCACTTAATCCAGTAGCTACTTGGCATGCTGATGCCACACCATAAGGTGTAATCTGCGAAAATGGTAGACTTTCCATGTTGGTTTTTACTGAAAGAGTTATGTAAGCTTGAGCAAATGTTCTTGCAGCAAAGATTTAAGATTAAATTGAATTTGTTTATTTCAGATATACATACACAATTGATACTGTGAAATATGTCCACATGGTAGAGCAAAAGAAGACTCGTAGGTCTCTTGACAAGGTCTTCACCCCGGACTTACATGTACAACAGCAGGAGCAAAACCAGTGAGAACATGTCAGTTATAGAAATAATTACACTGTTCATTATACAGTGTGTAAATTAGAATGAAAATGAAAAGAAACACTTTGACATGAATATAAGGGAAAGTTTATACAAACCGTAATAGTGGAGGCAATAGTCTTTGCTTATGAAGCACGTAAAATATAAAGCAAAAGGTAAACATGAGCATGTTATGATACATCATTCAAAAGTTGTACGTTTGAAAGGAGACGGGAGTACGTAGTAGTTTTACGTTTTTTTTTTAACATGAAACGATTAATTTTGGTTGCTTATTTTACACTGCTAATATATTGCATCATTTTGCAAACAATATGTCCAGCAGTCATATCAGTGCATAGTATAATAAATATTGCTGCACCGTCCCTTCTATTTGGTTGCCTTTTGTACTTAAACATAAACTTTACCCTTTGATTTCCTAGATTGTGGTAGGCATGCCTTGCCTCACTTGCAGTCTTCAGGATATTTTGGGGGAAGCTAGTGTGTTTCTCATTGTGCATAGGTACAATTTTGTCTCGGTACAGATCAGTTTGATGTCCAAAACATTTCCTGCAAGAATGTGAGTGTACAGAGGGGCCTAAGAAAGGTAAGGCACAATTGCAGTTTTTTCAAGACGCTGATTAAGAAGTGGCAAATTTTCAGCACCTGCTGTTGGCACCATCTGATGTTGCTGGCTGGGGAATATTCTTGAAGGAGACAGCTCAGAAAAATGAATTCATATCAGAGTACTGTGGAGAAGTAAGTAACATTTTCTCCAGTTCGTTGCTTCTTCACTTACAGTTCATGCATCATGATAGATGATTCATTCAATAGAAGTGCATGCTACTCTGAAAACATTTGCTGCTAGAAAATTACATTGCCTGAGTAATTTATGAGAAAAAAGTTTTGTAGTACTGATCTTAAATGTGCCTCAATGAGATGACTGTGCAAACTTGTGTGATTGCTCAGCTATATAGGAGAACCACGAACATGTAAATCTTTAGGTGGGAGGTGGAGGCATTAGTATGAAACAAATGATAATGGCATTGATGAATATGAATACATGGGTAAAGACTTTATGAAAATTTTATGATAGGCACTTGTCTTCTCACACATACTGTACGTTCTGGCTGAAATAGTTTTGCCACACCTTAAGTAACATTAAAGTGAGTGGTTAGCAATAACTGATTTATTAATTTTCTCATGATTATTATGAGAACAGTTGTATATGGAAAAGTGGCAGGGTGTGGCAGTTTATGGCATATGCATTTTGTTGAAATCCCAATAAACGTGTAATTTGAGATGTTAATTTCCCAATTTCAAGGCCACAATAGACCTGTATTGGGGTACGTCAGAACGTGACGTCACTGGCGCACGTGCAAGGCAGTGGTTGGCAAAACACTTCCGCCGGTGGCTGAGTGGGGTGCAGTCGCTCAGTGCTTGGGGCACGTTTTTTTCTTTTTTGAAAGCTTAATCTTCATCTCACAGTGACATCTACTGGGGTATGTGTCAGAGAACACCTAGGTGTGTGGTAAAGTGCATGATGAAATATTTGCCCGCTGGCTGACTGATTATCTGGGAGAAGTGAACACACGTGGCGGCCTATGCGAGGAACAGCGGCATCGTCTTCGAAAATATGCAGTGTTGACTGTGGCCTGTAGTGTGCGCTGAAAGGCATCGACAATATTGGTTCACCTTTACGGACGGTGAAACTGAGAATATTGTGCGTGGGGTGTTTGTAGTGGGAATAATGTATTGTGTCCTGTTTGCAAAAACACAGATATTCATTGTAGGCCGGTTGTAGTAACGGGTTGTTGATGGAACTTTACGATCTAACATTTTAGTAGAGGTAAAAATGCGTTTGACGCGACCATATGCGAGTGGGTACATCTCAGCGTATGCGCGGTGTGTAGAAAAATAAAAGTGCATGATCTCCAGGTGATATATACGACTACGCATGAGCTATAAGCATGTTGTAGTGTTGTCGAATCTGCATATACGCTTTACGACGGCTATAACTCTTATTATCAGATACCCCCGATACGTGTTAATGGAAACAGCGGAGATTTTTGTTTCTTATCTATTTTGTAGTTTTGCGGCTCGATCCTTATGAAGTGACAATGTGCATTAGAAGTTTGTGTATCAGGCCTAAAGGAACAATGTAGGTACGAAAACACGTTATAGGTGTCAAATGCAGCAAGGTAACTGTGGAAGGTAATATTATATGTTATTAAGTTGTCAGGTTTTACATCACATGAATTGTCACTGGGTTATTGAGAAATACAGCGGCGGAATTTCACTTTAATTTTCAGGGGGATATGTTAACCTCAGCTTAACGCACGGCAAGAAGTGTTTCTTTCTTTTTTTCAGTTATCTCTGATCAGACTTTTGCGCAATAAGTGAGAATCTTATTCGTGAGGTCGTTCACAGCAGCTCAAAACCGTGCTGCCACCAATGCTGTACCTCGTTTGAAACTGCATTGCACATGCCAAGATGGAAATTGAATAAGTTTACATCCATGCCATGCAAATATTTCTCAAAGAGCCAATCACCGTGTACATTCAAAACTTTCGCTTTCGAAAAATATCAGATTTTTTCATGGCTACCATTTACGTGGGTGAAGCCTACCGCATGCCAGTCACGTCTCTGGCTACTATAAATGAAGTTTGTCCATTCATCGAACTATGACGAGCAAATTTCCACACTATGAGCAGTGACCCTTTCGTGACCTCCTTCTTTCAAAAGCTGTGACTTTAGAACATAGCAATGTAGAAATTTCTGTTGAAGGAATGCAGACATGCAGCTCTGTTATGCAGAAAGATGCTGCCAGCGGAACTTTCTTGCCAACCAGCACCTGCTCCGAGAGAGAGTATGGTGGGCGGGGTGCCCGCAGTGATGTCACACTGTTTACAAACAGGGAGAGGTCTATTGAGGTAATATCGAAACTGAGCACGCCAGATATGCCGCTACTGTGTTAAATTAGTACAGAACTTCATGCGACAAACATTCGAAAAAGGTCATAATGGTCAGCGCAACCGAAATACAAACACAGAAGAAAATGACGACACGGTAAAACGGTGTACTGGGGACTCATGGAGGCGTCTGAAGTGGTAAAATTGAGACATGTGTGAGCTGCCCTTCGATCCCTTTAATTCATGAGGAAGTGGCTTTCCTGGAAGGTGGACAGTGTCGGTAGTGTACGCATCAGTTTTTTCTCTTTTGGTTATCTTTGGGCTATGTGCTGAGTTATTAATCTTTTTCCTACCCACATATATATATCTGTGATTTTTTCCATTAGACATTTAGTTGACAGACAGCGCTTGTGTCATCGTTTCCTTCTCTGTCCGTGTTTCGTTTGCGCTGGCCGTTATGACCATTTTCTAACTTGCCCAACTCACTACCCTATTAGAAAAAGGTGCTTCGCAGCAGAATCTGGTCAGGAAAAACAGCAATTTTCAAATTCACAAGTGGACATATGTTGGCAAAAGAGCTGGGCCTCATCACTCACACTCATTAAAATTTTTTTCAACCCGACACACTCAGACCCAGACTCCCTAAACTTTTTCTTGTAGTGGAAGAATATCATGTAGTGGAAGGAGTCTCCTCAAAGGGCCAGTAAACAACCTTGAGGTGCAAAGATTGTAATGAAGAGAAATGCGTACGCTTTTGCTATGTGAACATGCTGCTGCAATAATTTTCTATATACATGCTATGATAAAGAAGTTACAGGGGTTGGAACATTCATTTCAGCTGGTTTCAAATTTTCGCGTGGCTTCGCCACCCTTCTTTGCCATAGGGAGGAGGGGAAGGCGTAGCCCGCCATTGTGACTTCGTCCACTTTGGCAATGTAACATGTCGTCAGCGATACGTCATTGGCACACAGGGAATGACTGAGCAGGGCTTCCCCCACATGAGTGCGTGTCATAGCAGTGCGGGGAGGAATTGATATGCGAGGAGCACCTTTCCTCTGGCGGTAAAGTAGCAAGATGCCTCTTATCTCAGAGGCTTTCGTTCTGGCAATACCACTTCTCCTGGTAGTCTCAGGCTCTACAAAACAACAGATTGAAGCACAGAAAAATTAAAATGCAGACCACGTAGCCAAAACTGCATGAGCCTAGGGCCAAGGTGCTGATTCTTAGGGCGAAGGCCAAAGCAACGAACTCAGTGGTACGTCAAGTTGCCCGTAAAGAAGTTTGTGTCACTGCACATAAAGCTGCATTCACATGATGGACCAAATCGCGATTCGAGCTTGCGGAATGTGTGCTATGTCACCATACGTCGGCAGTTCACGCTTCGGTCAGCGTGGACCGATTCGTGATATGACGAAAGCCTAAATGCTTGGGATCCTCAAAGGAGCAGTACAGAAATTCTCGCTTGTAGCGTGAATTCTCCCCTGTCGTGGTAATACTGGCTGCAGAGGGGTCCGAATCACGTCACATGTCACGGGACTGATCCGTCCACGATCGTGCCTATTGTGTTTATACAGTTTTAGAAGGGGATTGGTCAGTCGAAGCAAAAAGGCACGGGAAGTGCTTTTTTTTTTTTTAAATGAATGGTCTGTATGGCTAGCAGCACTGTAATATTCGGAAAATGGGATCGCCTCTTGTCTACTGTACAAATCGATTTCATTGATTGATTGATTGATTGATTGATATGTGGGGTTTAACATTTCAAAGCCACCATATGATTACGAGAAACGCCGTAGTGGAGGGCTCCAGAAATTTCGACCACCTGGGTTTCTTTAACGTGCACCCAAATCTGAGCACAGGGGCCCAAGCATTTTCGCCTCCATCGAAAATGCAGCCGCCGCAGCCAGGATTCGATCCCGCAACCTGCGAGTCAGCAGCTGAGTACTACCTTAGCCACTAGACCATTGCGGTGGGGGTACTATACAAATCGGCAAGCTTGTTTGGGGGAGTGTAAAAAATAGTCGGAGCCTATTTACTCGCCCTTCAACGCATTATATATCGCGTGGCAAATGCATTGAATTGTGCCAGGTGTCAAAAGATGTGAACTGAGCAATTAATGTGTGTTTTAAAGGCCCACCAATTACGAAGCGCACAGACTTATTTGATCTTTAGCAGCAGCACATCCATCAACGAAATGAACAACCCCGTAGGTTTGTGTGTTATTCTACTGATGCATAGTGGGCCCTTTGCCGATTCGCAAAAGGAATGATTATGGCATAGTGGGCACTTAACAGCTGTGCTTGAAATAAGCTTTCAATTATACATTGAAATGCCCAATGTTACACGCACAGTCGTTTGTTTCCTTATAGCAAACTTGAGGCACGCGCCAAGAAACGAAGCAGGCTAGCAGTTCAGAAGGCGATGTGCACGAGGCTCGATCACGCTATCCCGATCTACTCTTGTAGACGAAGCTCAAGCAACCTCAAACTCTTTTTCTTATATTTTGCTGGTCTTCTTTGAACGCTGCAAAAGATCACCACGTAGCATCTACATTACCACAATTAATTGGATCGGTCATTTTGGATTACTCTCTACAACGTAAGAAGCCACGCTTGGTCCTGAAGTTAACATTAAAAATTTTGCATAGTTGATCTCAGTCAATTGATAATTAATCACCATATAAAAACTGCAACAAGTGATCTATGATGGCAAACCATATGTTGTCGGTTTCATTCATTTACGGTTAATGTTTGAAAAAATTGTTCTAGTTGCATGACCCTGTATATATACAATAGACTCTGGAATTCAAATTTGGAAGTAAAGTAGCAAATTGGGCTAGTTGGAACATACACGTCACGATCAGTACAAAAAGAAACACAAATTTTTAGTTCACTCAAACAAATCTTAAACTTCTGCTTTCCTTGCTATGTTTTCAATATATTTTAAAGACGCGTAATTTAAACTTCTACATACAGATTCCTTTGTATATGTGCATGTGGTGTAGCTGAAGCAATTGAGCTTTGCCGCACTCTTCAAGGCATCTCTTGTGCTGCAACACACAGTGAGTGCAGAACCACTCCATGCTGTCTTCAGCTGCTGTGATTTGACTGCATGGCAGTGATTTAGGTGGTTAGTATGTTGCTCTGAGGGGTGTGGCCACACTCTTGCTGTGACAGTGGAATTCATACCAAGTTTCTACGAAAATTTGATACAGCCTATGCAGGGCTTGCTTCAATACCGTCCACTGAAATTATTAGTTTAGATGTTAACCAAGGGAACATTTTGTTAATTGGCAACTATACTTGTGCACAACTCTTTTTGGCAATGCAGCGAAAGCTACTAAGCCAAATCGCACGTATTTTACCGCTAATGAATGTAGTCCTACGATTGTGTCCTTATTTTGACCGTGAGATGTGAAAAGTTTTGTCTTCATTTTTCGCATGTTCTTCTTTGACACAGCATGCAGCTCACACCAGTAAGATATTCGTTGGGGTTGGGGTTTAACGTTGTTGGGGTTTAACGTCCCAAAACCACGATATTGTCATGAGGTCATGACACAGGCAAAGGGAGCAGACTGGAGAGAGCAGCTCGGGTTAAACTGTTTATTGGGCCTAACGTCCACTGCAGGACAAAGGCCTCTCCCATGTTCCGCCAGTCAACCCGGTCCTGTGCTTGCTGCTGCCAATTTATACCCGCAAACTTCTTAATCTCATCTGCCCACCTAACCTTCTGTCTCCCCCTAACCCACTTCCCTACTCTGGGAATCCGGTTAGTTACCCTTAATGACCAGCGGTTATCCTGTCTACACGCTACATGCCCGGCCCATGTCCATTTCCTCTTCTTGATTTCAACTATGATATTCTTAACCCCCGTCTGTTCCCTAATCCACTCTGCTCTCTTCTTGTCTCTTAAGGTTACACCTGCCATTTTTCTTTCCATTGCTCGCTGCGTCGTCCTCAATTTAAGCTGAACCCTCTTTGTAAGTCTCCAGGCTTCTCCTCCGTAGCTAAGTACCGGAAAAATGCAGCTGTTATATACCTTCGTCTGGAGGGATAGTGGCAATCTACCTGTCATTATTTGAGAGGACTTGCCAAATGTGCTCCACCCCATTCTTATTCTTTTAGCTACTTCCATCTTGTGGTTCGGCTCCGTGGTTATTACTTGTCCTAAGTAGACATAGTTATTTACAACTTTAAGTGCACTGTTAGCCATCTCGAAGAGCTGCTCTCTTCCAAGGTAGTTGTACATTACTTTCATTTTCTGCAGATTAATTTTAAGACCTACCTTTCTGCTCTCCTTGTCTGATGCTGTTATCATGAGTTGCAATTCGTTCCCCGAGTTACTCAGCAATGCAATGTCATCGGCAAAGCGCAGGTTACTAAGGTACTCTCCATTAACTCGGTGGCGATCCAAGTGTGCCTGTGGCGCGATTTTGCTACAATTGCACATTCTTGGGCCTTGCTGCGCACATTTGAGTACAGCTTGCCCTAACTGCGCCAAAGTGTCGCCTTTTTACACAGCATCAAACTGTTTATGGCTCAAAATGACTTTTAGTCGCAACAAACACAACTAGAGCCTCTTTGATAATGCCTCTGCTAGCCTAAGTATCAGCGCCACTGTGTGTGTTTCCGTTGTTGAAAGTTTATCAGCATGTCGTTGATAGCCATTATCGATAGCCATTATCAATGTTATGGAACTGGCGATAACGTGTAGAAAAGCTACTTTTCGGGGCGAAGCTCCTTATGGCGTGGCTTGTGCGTCCCTCGTAGTACATGACCACCAGTGGCACATACACGAAATAGGTATAACATTTGACCTCCAAGGTGGTGCCGGTGAGAGATTTCTTCTGTGCGTTGTTTAACAATAAAAAATAGTGCTCAATGTACATGCCAATGGCTGCTAATGGAGAATGAGAGACAGGAGCATTCGGCTTTTAGTCAACGCGCACGCTGCGATCCCCATTAGCAGCCATTGGCATGTACATTGAGCACTATCGGACAAGAAAGGGTTGCTACATTATACTCGCTGGATGTAACCTCCTTAGTTTTAGAAAGGTTTAGCGAGCGTTGAGCCGCAGGGCCATGAATACAATGAACTAGTATATACCATGAATGAATTCGACGTGGTTAAAGGGGGGAAGCAGATACGAAGCACAAGCCATAAGAAATTAAAAGCTGAATCCTCCTGTCTCTCATTTCACATTAGCAGCCACTGGCATGTACATTGAGCACTATCTGACAGGAAAGGGTTGCTACGTTATACTCGCTGGGCGTAACCTCCTTGGTTTTAGAAAGGTTTAACGAGCATTGGGCTGCAGTGCCATGAATACAGTGAACTAGTATATACCATGAACTCAAGGTGGTTGAAGGCCCCGCCGCGGTGGTCTAGTGGCTAAGGTACTCGGCTGCTGACCCGCAGGTCGCGGGTTCGATTCCCGGCTGCGGTGGCTGCATTTCTGATGGAGGCGGAAATGTTAGAGGCCCGTGTACTCAGATTTGGGTGCACGTTAAAGAACCCCTGGTGGTCGAAATTTCCGGAGCCCTCCACTACGGCGTCTCTCATAATCAAATGGTGGTTTTGGGACGTTAAACCCCACAAATCAATCAAGGTGGTTGAAGGTGGGACGTAGACCCGAAGCGCAAGCCGTAAGAAAGTGTGCGTGTGCCACCTCTCGTTTAGTCCTTGGAATGTCCACTGAATGGCGGTGCTTCTATATGGGGAATATATGATAAAAAGATGTGAGATGATGGGACTTGGGAGTGTTGAATAGATAGACGAACGGACACACAGACAGATGCATGGATGGACGCATGAACGGACGCAGGGGCGGATGCATGAAAGAACGCAGGGACGGGTGCACGAACAGACGCATGGACGGTCACACAGACGGACGCATGGACGGACGAATGCTTCGCCCCACTCTCCATCATTCACTCCATGGATATGCTGCCATTTTTTTTTCTTGTTCATAAGTCACTCGGGTACTGTGTAGTCACTGTGGCCAATGGGCAACTGGTATCGGCATTGCGTGCTATAGAAACGGCCTATGATTAATGCAAGTCAATATTCGGCCGTGAAACATTCTCTTTGATATATATATCTCGCAAAAAAGTAGATGCCTCTTGATCGCGCTTCGCAATTTTCTTCGGTATGCCAGTATCGTAAAGTTAAGCCTAAATATTCACGCGGAGCGCGTCTGGCACAATGTGGTGAGACTACTGCTCGCGAATGTTCTAGGACTCACTTGGCACCCGTCTGTCTCTTTCCTCCCCTCTTTTTCATGTTCCTAGTAATGCGCCAGTTACGGAATGTTCGGCAAACTAAGGCACCAACTCGCCCGCAAACTTCTTCTAGAGTGCAAAGGATTGTCGCGCGTCTTGATTTCCAAACCGATGGATCACGGGCGCTAGCCAGTGCACATGGAAATTGAGCCGCGAAGTCAGCCACAGCGAAAAAACAAGTGCTCTCACGCCTCCTTAATGCCGTTAGAACAATCGGTGTTGTCATCAGTCAACCAAAAAGGAAAAAAAAAGTCAGTTTCACCACAAGAGTAAAGTTATATAGGAATGCAATAGAAACAAATTGAAATGTTACATGATGTGAGGCTAGCAGCTCACTCTTTGGGGTCCGATCTCACGCAAATTTAAGGAACGCTGTTTTAAGAGAGTACGGGCACTCCAGGAACACTCTTTGCACATTATATTCGCCCTGTGACGGCTGCCCAGACTGTGAGATAACTCGCGCGCCAGCGACAACCGTGCTCTTAAAATCAAAGGTCGCAGTTGTTGCACGTCTTTTACTCTAGTTAAAGACATGTGGGGCGGCATTTATTCTTCTCTGTTGAACCTTTGATGGCCAATGTAAATGACAGGGGGATCTTATCTCATGCGCTTCCGAGTGAAGGAGGTGGGGCGACATGACGGCAACGGTATAAACCCGGTCAAGAAACTGTCAGTATAATTTCTATCGCAATAAAACATAAAGTAAGTCTCCCCAGATTGTAAATATTCTCATGTGATTCCTTTGCACTTGTTGAGAACTACGCTTGCAAGTGAGCTCAGCGCGACCGCCGTTTGTTAGAAAATTGCACATTGACTCTCTCCTTTGCCCAAATAAAAAAAAATATGGTAGCACTTCTCCTACGAAACCAGTCGGTGGCTATCCGTCATTTTGCCTATTCACGGAGCCCCACAGTTATTTTTCAACCATGTCAGTGGCACGGTGCTCATATAACCCGCCCATCGCACCTTGATGGCATATTTGTGAATGCATGGTGTCGCAGGAGCCAGCATTTCAACAGACTTCGTCTCTTTCATGGCTAATTGCACCCCCCCCCCCCGTTTCTTGTTTACATTGATCACTGACCACACCCTATTCGTAAAGTCCTTTAAACTAGAGAGAAATGTCGCTTGTTGTTATAGCTCTAGCAATTATTCGGAAGGGTGTAGCATCATTCACAGTGAGTTGTGGCCATTATTCAATGCACCATCTCCGGAAAAAATTCCAAAAACTATGTTCTCACTTGCAGTGATTTAATTTTATTCGTCTTCATTCTTCAATCATTGAATTGCTCATTTTCTAATTGTTTTTTTACAAACTTACGACACCTGTCGTATCAGAGAAACGGTATACGTCGTGCTTACCTCGTCATTAACGCATGTAACCATCATTGTCACGCACGCTTCACTTTTGCACATCACGCACATTTTGCGCAATGCAGTGAAACCGGGATGTGACACTTTGGTGCTAAGAACTAGATTAACGGCTTCTTTGGATGCCTTTTTTTTGTCTCCTTGTTTATATTGCAGCAGCATTTCTAGTTTTCACACTAATAAGAATTCACCGAGAATGTTGACATGTTTCGCTCCAAATTATTACATACTTCGTTGTGTCTACTCCAAATTCACTTCGAAACACAGTCCTGCTCCAACACACTTTTTTCTGCTCCAAAAATTGCTCCAAGTCGTGAACTGACTGGACCACCACTAGTTATGCCTAAGTCTTCCACTTCTAGGCATCTGAAAACCTCCTGCAAGCACACGGTAAATAGCATTGGGGAGATTGTGTCCCTCTGCCTTAAACCCTTCTTGATTGGTATTCTGTTGCTTTCTTTATGAAGCACTATGGTAGCAGTGGATCCCCTGTAGATTTCTTTGAGGATGTTTATATATGCTTCGTCGATGCCCTGATTTCGCCGTGTCTGCATGAACGCTATGTATAGTGGTTAGTTATATTCTGAGCATTTCTCTATTACCTGATTGATAGTATGAATGTGGTGGATTGTTGAGTAGCCTGTTCGAAATCCTGCTTGTTCCTTTGGTTGATTTAATTATAATGTTTTCTTTACTGTGTTAGCAATTACCTTAGTAAATAACTTGTATACTACAGAGAGCAAGCTGATCGGCCTGTAATTCTTCATGTCCTTGTCATCTCCTCAGGGATAGAGAATACAATCTCAGAGGGATAGAGAATACAATCTTGGAGCACTGATTTTGTGGTTCCCAAACGTATGGCTTAGCAACAAGTTAAGTATTGAAGCTGAAATTATAAAAAGAATGCATTACAGGTGACAAAAAAATAAAAGCAATGCATTTCAGCTGGCCTTAACTTCTTCGTACATTAATTGTTCATGACTATTCTGTTCAGTGAGAACATGAATTCAATCGAACCAAAGAAAGACAAGTCCTCAGTCTGACAAAACCATGCATGGCTGGTTCAAAACATGCTCGTGTACTCCACAACGGCCAGCTCTTAAACGCCGCGAGTAAGAATGCGCTGGTGGCGAGGGCACTATTATTTGGCGCCCACAATGAGGGGCCACGGGGAAGAACAGATTTAGTGGCGAACCCCTCTCCGTACGGATCTCGTCAGTCTTTTGGTGGGAGGAGACAAATGGGAACGAGAAGAAGGGTTCATCTTCATGTAGCACATGGTGGACGTTTTAAGAATTAGCTCCTCGTGAGCCAGAATCCTGGCCTCATCAGCATTGAGAGTTATGGGAGCTGCGATTGAGGCGCGACTATGTGTGGAAGGAACAAACACTAAAAGTAAAAAACCAAGTTCGATTCAAAGCCGGAGCAATCACTATGTTTTACAATTGACATTTCTTTCCCCCAACAAGATTGTGTAATGAGCGAATAATTTATGAGTTTTTGATATTTACAAACAGTCTATTATTGCTCTATTATTACTCAGTGCAGTCGTTGCACTACAGGGAAAGGCACACTTGTAAAATTTGTACGATGATGCACACCCTCACGTGTTTTACTGTGCCGCACTTGCCTGCATTCTCTGCTGAGCGCGAAATCGCGAAGTGTGTTTTATCATTGGTTCAGTTCTTGAATGCGGTGTCCAACGGGCAGTGGAACAATGCGTATTACATTTAATGCCGAGTGCTTTTGTCGGTACCTGCAGAAACCATGTGCTGTGCAAGGATGCAGTACCAACAAATGTATGACTGTTGACCCATATGTTTTAGATAATAAACAAGAACAATGTTTCGGAATACAGTGCTCGCTGGACTTGCATTCATCAGTATTCCTGCAGCCCAATTTACTTCTTGAGCATGCAGTGCCTACCCTTACTCGCGTTATGGGTGAGCAGATCACCAAGTTATCTATCATGCTACAATTAGATCGCCAAGCTGATCACCAAGTTATCTATCATGCATACGTAGTGGTAATTTATCGGAGCATAATGAAAAAAAAAAAAACATAACGCAAGTAGTAGTGTCCGCAGACGTTTTTCTGCTTATTACCATTGTGTGCAGTGTAATAAAATTGAGTTATTGTGACCATTGAATAAAACTTATATGTCAATTTTCGCATGAATAAGCATCGTTTCTTTCTGTTAAAAATGAAGAACACAAGCATTGTACATGCAAAGAACCTTCATATAGGAAGCAAATAAGCAACGCTGCAGATATGACAGGTATACGCTGTTTGTTGTTTTAAACCATTTGCGGAAGATGCCACGACTGCGAAATAAATGTTTAGAGAAAAGATTCTTTGTAAAACAGTCACAAAGTGAACGGTAGTACACTTGAACTTCACTATCTAGTCATGAGTGGGTATCGAATTTGCTGGCGTTGACTTGAAGTGCACTTGTGGAGTACTCGCCGGCGATTGCCTTAGCGCGAGTCCTTAGCGATCAGGGGCCCAAGAGAAGTAAATTGAGATCAAATTTCGCGCCAGTGCACCCAAAATGACGTCGCTTGTTTACCAGCTATCGTATCACATCCGATATATTTTTTGTTCCGCCGGAAGTGTTCCCTCTTCACAGAGATGGTGGTAAGCCCCAAGCAGCTGATCAGCCACCATTTTCTGAACGAATGGGCTTCTATAGAGCCTTCGCTATCAGTTGTATTTACCTTGTGTTCACCCCTACAGTGCTCACCGCTGTACGTCTACAGCCATGTCTCCGGGTTTTGAAGCGATGATTCACGGAAAGTAGGTGGCTCCCTTGGCTGCTGGATAACGGCCGTGGCGGGTGGCGGTAGTCTTTCAAGTCTTATCTGATAGAGGCCCGAACTCGGGATGTAGCCCTCGTTGCCTGCGGCTAGCTCGCTGATCGAGGCTGGCGTCGACGTCTTTTTCACGATTGGAGGGGGGCGTTCGATACATGGACCGGGAAGCGCCTCCAGCACATGTCACGTGGTCGTGTTGCGGGCGAAGGGAGCAGACTGGATGTTTGGGTGAGACTGTTTACTGGGCCGAACTTATGGCCACGTTAAAGGAAAGTCAGATTACAGCAAGACACTGGCATTGATAGCGGCGAACAGAGCATCGGCCGTCGATCAACTGACAAGCCGCAAAGCGCGGCGGCATTTATACATGTGTCGTGGAATATTTCAGCCTTATCACTGATTTTTACGCAAGCTCCAGAATAATTTTCAGTCTTGCGGGGCAGTCTTAACAGAACGATTCACAATGATCGCGAACTTTCTCGAACAATAATGCGCAGTTTGCGCTGAGCATTCCTGACCCAGGCTTGTGGCGTATACCGAATCAAACAAAAGTGAAAATAAGAAACACGCGTGGCAATATGATTATGAGAGATGCCGTAGTGAAGGGCTTCAAAAATTTCGACCTCCTGGAGTTCTTTAACGTGCACTCAAGTCTAAGCACACAGGCCTCAAGAATTTTTGCCTCCATTGAAAATACAGCCGTTGCGGCTTGGATTTGATTCGCAACCTGCAGGTCAGTAGCCGAGTGCCTTAGTCAGGAGGCCACCGTTACGGGTAATTTATTCGTTGTCACTTTACACTTCTAAAGGCGTGCAAAAGCTAAGCCTTTTATGTGTACTTTTAATGCTAAGTGGCATCTGGGTCAACATGAAATGCTCATCACGCACAGCCATCACTTTCCACAGCGGTATGGAACGCATGACATACTTCACTACTTTGCGTAGTGGTACATGTGCAGACGTTTTGCCCCTGTAGCTTTCTCCACATTGCAAAGAAAAGTTGTCTTTATAATTACCACATATTACATGTCACCACAAAAACATCACCACTGATGACATGCATGTTTCTAATGGGACTCGCATTTTCTTTTGGAATGTATGACCTAAAATATTAACATAGTCACCAGCGACAAGCCCACCAGCAGCACTCAAACATTTTGAGAAAAGAGTAGATGTGTTGTTTTTTTTATACCCATACTTTGCCTTTGCAGTCTGTCGCTTACCTGGCTTGGTTTCTCACTATACTTTTAGATCATTTCACAAGACGAAGCCGATCGCAGAGGAAAAGTGTACGACAAGTACATGTGTAGTTTTCTCTTCAACCTTAACAATGGTAAGGGAAAGATTGACTTAATCTTTACATGGATGTTGACATCTACGCTGATGGTTTCTTATAGATTTTGTTGTGGATGCCACTCGTAAAGGCAATAAGATACGGTTTGCCAATCATTCAATCAACCCGAACTGCTATGCCAAAGTGATGATGGTGAATGGAGACCACCGCATTGGCATTTTTGCAAAACGGCACATTCAGTCTGGTGAAGAGTTGTTCTTTGACTACAGGTAAGCATCTTCTGTAGTCTGTGTGTACTTCTTGAATGCTTTCCAAGTTTGCAGAATGCAAACATGATACTTCAGTATCTGAAATTAATCTCATCTCTATTTTTTTTACAGATATGGGCCTACTGAGCAACTCAAGTTTGTTGGAATTGAAAGAGAACTGGAATTCTTGTGATTTTCACTGCTGGTTTTGTTGATCATTTTGTCTTGACCCTATTGTCTTGACTTTGTAAATAGGTTCTAGACCAAGCCATCTGGCATGCACAATTTTGACAATTTTTCTAGGCATGTTTTGACTCTATATAGTGAGTTTTTCTTCGACAATGGTGTATTAACGATTTGCATGTTGTAAACACACTTTTTTGCTGTTAGCTGTTCTGCATTCAGTGAAGAATGCTGATTTACTTCATTAATGATGGTCACTTTATAATGTGATCTCCTAACAGGGGTGGAAGTGCTGCACCATTCTGACCTGCTGCACCTAAAAGGCACTTTGCATATGCAACGCCATACTTAGTCCAGTTTTATCGTCGACCGAACAACTCACGTGGGCTACACAAAAGACCCAACTGCATTCATATTAATTAGTTCGATCATGTCGTATTTCAGTTCAAGCTTGAATCGTGCTCCACGTGAACAGAATACATGAATCTTATTAAGGTGATGTTTGTGTGCATACCTCATCATACAAGTACATGTATGTTTTAACAGCAAAGCTGTTAGTCAAACTATAAAAACGGCAGT
Organism: Rhipicephalus microplus; assembly: GCF_043290135.1. Lineage (NCBI taxonomy): Eukaryota > Metazoa > Arthropoda > Arachnida > Ixodida > Ixodidae > Rhipicephalus > Rhipicephalus microplus. Next base: position 40,127,229 of record NC_134709.1, on the reverse strand, counting down.
GGTGTTGCAAAAAACTTGCCAAACCGTTAGCGAGCAACCGCCAGGCACAACACACTCTTTACAATGGATAACATTGAACCATATAAACTGAATGAAAAAAAAATAAAAATCTGTTTCACCGGCAAAGCAATGATTGCATTAGCAACAATTTCTAATGTTCTTATGGTAATGTCGCACGCGCTCCTTTCGATTTTTGTTACCGCACCATTTCGCATATAACGTTGCTTTGCGCAAACCGTGACCGAATGACTGGGAACCAACTAGATAATTTGAGGACCTTCCGATGAGATTACAAAGCGCGCACATTAGAGTTTGTTCTGAAACTCACGTGGCGGCTAGTGACAACGCTAGAATCTTCGGTGGCGCATGTATAAATGCCGAAGCACTTCGCTGCTTGGCAGATTATCAACGCTCTGGTTTGCTGCTATCAATCTATAACGTGTATTGAGTGTAGAGTGACATTTCGTTTTCCGAGCTCAGGTTTGCCTAAATAAAAAAACTGGCAGATCCCACGTACAATCGGAATCGATGATATGCGAAGCACGAATGAGGAAGGTTGATATGTCACATTAAAATCAGCGCAACATTACGAGGCAGACGCAAATTATGCCGTACATGACTTTCATGTTGTGATTATCTTGTTTGTGCCTAGTATTTGTGTTTATCGTCCATTCACACTACGTAACACCAAGCTTGGTATTATGTTGCCACGATTATCATGTTTGGACGCGTCATTTACCTTCCTCATCTATTCATGTCACGTGATACCAAATTTGGTATATGGGAAGCTAGCAAAACAGTTGCTAGTGCATCATGAGTGTCATATGTAGAGCAAGATGGAAAACTGGGCTAGTTGGTGAGTCATATGTAGTCATGATCTTACATGACATGCATGTCATGATTATCATGTTTGCACCAGTCGTATACCTTTGTCATCCATTCACATCACGAAATACCAGATTTGATATAGGTGAAGCTAGCGAAACGACCGCGAGTGCATCATAAGCTTGGAATGCAGTCTTGTTCCTAAGTGACATGCATGTCATGATTATCATGTTGGCACCAGTCATATACCTTCATCATTCATTCCAACACGTATAGTATAATTGAAGCTACCGAAACAGCCGTGAGTGCATCATGAGCGTGCATGTAGTCATGTTCTTTCATGACACGCATCTCGTGATTATCGTGTGTGCAGCAGTGATATACCTTTGTCATCCATTGACGTCACATAATACGAGACTCGATATATATGAAGCTAGTGAAACAACTGCGAGTGCATCATGAGCGTGGCATGTAGTCATGTTTTTACATGGCAAGCATGTCATTATTAACATGTGTGCAGAAGTAATATACCTTCGTCATCCATTCACGTCACACAATACGAAATTTGGTTTATGTGAAGTTAGCAAAACAACTGCAAGTGCACAATGATCGTGGCATTTAGTCATGACTTACATGACACATAATGATTTTCATGTGAAGGCCTGTTATATTTGGCGTGCAGTCATGTTCTACCATACCAGTTTTGCAATGTCATGTGAACGAAACCACCACAGGAGCAGCAAGACCATGACATCTAATTCATGACATACATGTCATAGTTTTCATGTTATGACTAGTTAGTCACTTATACTCGTCCTACAGACATGTTATGCCATACCAATTTTGGTATAGATCCCATTATCCAAACGGTCAGGCGAGCTAAAAGTTGTAGGCGGCTAGCTAAATGGATGGATGGACGGATGCGGTCAAAGTCGCCTACGTTCAGTAAGAAATGCTTCGCATTTGAAAGTTCACAAAAAATCAGCGGCTGCTGCCTTCGTCAACATCACGACCCCTTGACGATACGAAGGCCGACAGTTAACTCTTTGGGATACGACATCGCGATATTCTACGAAACACTAGTGTAAGAGAATAAGTACGGCCGCTCCAGGGAGAAAAGACGGGCGGCATATTTCTTTTCTGCTTGAGCATTTGACACGCAGTGGGATGCTATCGCGTGCGCCCTCCGGGCGTTTGAGATTTAATATCTTTTTGAGATTTAATATCATTTAATATCTGCTTTAGCAGCGCTTATCACACCAGCTTGCGTAATTTTACCCGCGTGTATAACGTATGATGCGCAGAGAATGTGAGCAACTTGTAGTTTACGCGGAACATCACGGCGAAAACACGGGGAGTGACCATATAATTTGTATCGTAATAAAAACTTTTCACTTCATTGCCTAGTAATGGCGCGGCTAGCTTTCTTTAAAATTTATTTTCATTAAGCCTTATTGCATAGCCGCTTGATAAACGTTTTTTTTTATCCAACGGCTTGTACTTATTGGTTTAGTATGAAGATAACTTTTATATCAGTCTTCATTTGCTGTTCATGTTGGATGCGCTGTTTTTAATTACATGTTAACAATGCAACATTTTAACATCAAATATTTTCAATCGTTTGAGGTGTATTAGCTGTACAGAGTGTCACTTATATTATTTTTTTTTAGTTGCTGTGCTTTCAGCTTCGATATTGTAAGGTTTATTATATATCAATTTGGGTCTGGTCGCTTCATTAGCATTGCATGCTTAGTCAAAACTCCTGAATTTTTTGTGTTTACCAAAAAGCAAAAGTTCTAATTAACAGTGATTTGTGACCCGAGAAATCTGTTCCAAAACACGCCTTCTGGTACTCCAGAGCTGCTCTGAAAAACTGCAGCCTGCTTCCGCCCCTGCTTAACTCCCAATGCGTGTGCACTCTCATTTTGCACCTACTGTGCTCTCCACTAGAATAACTTAGAATGCAGCTGCCAAAAATATCCAGTAGACAAGCTTGGTAAGGGTGTTTTTTTTTCTTTACCAAAAGACTGAGGCCCATTCGAAACAACCCTACCGGATCTCTGTTTCATACGTGCCGGGAATCAGCGAGCAGTTGTCCAGGGTACTAGGAAAAGAGGGCATTCAGATGGTGCACAAACCCGTCTCAACAATCGGGCGATTCTTGCCGCGACCAAAAGACGACTTTTCTCTTCTTCCCCTCTCGCTCCAGCGGAATCCAGCGGAATCCAGCGAGAGGGGAAGATCACTTCCCCTCTCGCTGGATTCCGTGCCGACTGGTTGTGCCCTCGCGATCTCCGACGACAGTACAGTTCTGGCCGACTGGGTTGGTCCTACGCCACCTCCTGACGCCGGTCTCCGACGAGGACGACAGCGTAGCTCTGGCCTACTGGATTCAGCCCTACGCTATCTCCTGTTGCCGACAAGAGCTCTCGCCAGTGGTGCCCTGTCCTCGGACTCCTGCGTCCGTGTTTCATCTTTCCTATATTCTCTTTACTTCCGTCGTCGCTCGCTGTCCTTGCGCATCTCTCCTCTCTCTCTCTCTCTCTCTCTCTCTCTCTATATATATATATATATATATATATATATATATATATATATATATATATATATATATATATATATATATATATACTTTTAATGCTATCCTTTTTAATCCTTAATCCCTCCTTACACCCATTCTTTGTGAGTTACTGTTGAGGTGTCCCACCAGATGCAGACAGTTATGGGGCTCACTTTTCTTTTCCCTTTTATAACCACATAACCAAAAGATCGTCTGTCGAAATAGAGGTTCCCCGGGCTAGTCTACGAAATTCCGTGCACAGACTGTCTCGCCACCTACATCGGTGAGACAAAAAACATCCCCGAAAGGATACGACAGCATCGAAGCGATGTGCGTAACCTCAACGCCGTACGAAATGCGCTCGCTGAACACAGCGAAAAGATGGACCACCGCATCAATTTCGACGACGCCCGGGTATTCTACAAGAAGTGTAGCCACACAAAAAAAGTTTTTTGAGTACTGGTACATACAAACAAGTCCTGGAAATGTTAACCGCTCAATTGGAATCTTACCTAGTGTATACATGCACGGTCTACAGAACCAGTTTAGAAAACACAGCAACAACGGTGTAAAGAAGGACGATGGAGAGGGCGACACCGCCAAGAAAAATCGCGAGCTTCAGAGCCGACCGAGCAGTCACCCCTGAAGAAGGGACCGAATCGGTCCCGAAACGGCGGGATCGTCAGTGCAGATTCCTTATTTTTTTATGTTTGGACTATAACTTGGCTGGATAATTTATGTTATTAGTATTAAAGTTCACCCAGCCAGACAAATATCTGTCGAAGATGTTCACCTTTAAATCGTCTCTCACTACGGCCAAAAAGCAACTCTGCTAGCAAAGCGGTACGTCAATGTATCCCGGGACTTGTCTACCTACAAGAACCAACTCTCCTTCACGAAGACATGCCAGGACCTGAACTTGATACCACGCAGCTTACGCCTCAAGCGCCTTGTCCACACACCGGAAGGAAACAATGTCGTGGCACAAGCCGAGCGCCGGCTGGTGAAAGCCCGAGTACACGAATGTCACAGCATCATAAAGAAGGAAGTGGACTTGTATTTCCTCCGTAGACAACTAGAATACCAGATGCCTGACATATTCGAGTCCCTCGACACATTCGCCAGAAACGTCGCCGCAACCACAGACCAAACCAAACAGAAAGATTTAAGGAGTAAACTGATGGCACTGAAGAACAAACACAAAACCCCAGAAATGCAGCAAATTCACCAAAAGCGTCGTCAACTTCTCAACAAGACAACTATCGGAGCACGAGGCAAGCGTGCTTTCTAAAGGGCACAATTTGGATACAACAACTCCGCCACCTCTTCGGCAGATCGTCGCAGCTGTTGAAGATGGCATACAACACGTGGACAGCGAGGCAAGGGACCACGTAAGACTCAAAGCCATTGAAATCCTCTCAAAAGTACTAGCACGACCTCGAAGGAATCTCAATAATCCTGAAAAGGCAGCACTTCAAAATCTCCGAAAATACTCAACCCTAACCATTCTTCCAGCAGATAAGGACAATGCAACCGTTATACTCGACTGCAAATCCTATGAAGACAAGATAAAAAAAACCTTCTGAAGAACCCTGAATACGTCAAACTTGCTAAAGACTCCACGCCCAGAATTCAACGGGAGCTAAACAAGCTATTGGCCGAAATTTTAAAAACCACTCAGAATCAAGAACGCTTTACTTGCGCCCCATATGCAGAAACGGTTCAACGCTGAGATTCTACGTCCTTCCTAAGATCTACAAACCGGGAATACCGCTACGCCCGATAGTTGACTACCAAACTTCGCATGCTATCTGAACATCTACACAGGACCCTATCACCACTAGTGGGGAAGACAGACATGTCATCATCATCAGCCTGACTACGTCCACTGCAGGACAAAGGCCTCTCCCATGTTCCGCCAGTTAACCCGGTCCTGTGCTTGCTGCTGCCAATTTATACCCGCAAACTTCTTAATTTCATCTGCCCACCTAACCTTCTGTCTCCCCTTAACCCGCTTGCCTTCTCTGAGAATCCAGTTAGTTACCCTTAATGACCAGCGGTTATCCTGTCTACGCGCTACATGTCTGGCCCATGTCTATTTCCTCTTCTTGATTTCAACTATGATATCCTTATTTCTCTGTTGCCTAATCCACTCTGCTCTCTTCTTGTCTCTTAAGGTTACACCTACCATTTTTCTTTCCGTTGCTCGCTGCGTCGTTCTCAATTTAAGCTGAACCCTCTTTGTAAGTCTCCAGGTTTCTGCTCTGTAGCTAAGTACCGGCAAGATACAGCTGTTATATACCTTCTTCTTGAGAGATAGTGGCAATCTACCTGTCATAATTTGAGAGTGCTTGCCAAATGTGCTCCACCCTATTCTTATTCTTCTGGTTACTTCGATCTCATGGTTCGGCTCTGCGGCTATTACCTGCCCTAAGTAGACATAGTCTTTTACAACTTGAAGTGCACTATTACCTATCTAGAAGAGCTGCTCTTTTCTGAGGTTGTTGTACATTACTTTCGTTTTCTGCAGATTCATTTTAAGACCCACCTTTCTGCTCTCCTTGCCTAACTCCGTAATCATGAGTTGCAATTCGTCCCCTGAGTTACTCAGCAATGCAATGTCATCGGCGAAGCGCAGGTTACTAAGGTACTCTCCATTAACTTTTATCCCTAACTGTTCCCACTCTAGGCTTCTGAAAACCTCCTGTAAGCACGCGGTAAATAGCATTGGGGAGATTGTGTCCCCCTGTTTTACACCTTTCTTGATTGGTATTCTGTTGCTTTCTTTATGAAGCACTATGGTAGCAGTTGACCCCCGTAGATTTCTTCCAGAATGTTTATATATACTTCATCGACGCCCTGATTCCGCAGTGTCTGCATGACTGATATTTCTACGGAATCAAACGCCTTCTCGTAATCTATGAAGGCTATGTATAGTGGTTGGTTATATTCTGAGCATTTCTCTATTACCTGATTGATAGTATGAATGTGGTCAATTGTTGAGTAGCCTGTTCGAAATTCTGCTTGTTCTTTTGGTTGATTGAATTCTAATGTTTTCTTTACTCTGTTAGCAATTACCTTTGTAAATAGCTTGTATACTACAGAGAGCAAGCTGATCGACCTGTAGTTCTCCAAGTCCTTGTCATCCCCTTTCTTATGTATTAAGATGATGTTAGCGTTCATCCAAGACTCTGGTACCCTTCCCGTCAGGAGACACCTCGTAAACAGGGTGGCTAGTTTTTCTAATACAATCTGTCCTCCATCTTTCAGCAGATCTGATGTTACCTGATCCTCACCAGCAGCTTTGCCTCTTTGCATGCTCTCCAAATCTTTTCCGACTTCTTATATCGTTACTGGTGGGTTGTCATCTGGGTTAGTGCTAGTTCTTATAGTATTAAGGTTGTGGTTATCCTGGATACTGTACAGATCTCTGTAAAACTCCTCGGCTATTTTAACTATCCTACCCATATTCATAGCTATTTTGCCTTCTTTGTCCCTTAGTACATACATGCGATTTTTGCCTATCCCAAGTTTCCTCTTCGCTGCTTTGACGCTTCCTCCATTTTTCAGAGCGTGTTCAATTCTCTCCATGTTATACCTTCTTATATCGCATACCCTACGCCTATTAGTCAACTTTGAAAGCTCTGCCAGTTCTATTTTGTCTGTTGTACTTGAGACTTTCATGCTTTGACGCTTCTTAATGAGATTCTTCGTCTCCTGGGAAAGGTTGCCAGTGTCCTGTCTAACCACCCTGCCTCCAACTTCCACTGCACACTCCGTAATGATACTCATCAGATTATCATTCATTGTATCTACGCTAAGGTTGGTTTCCTCACTAAGAGCCGAGTACCTGTTCTGAATTGACACTCTAAATTCCTGTACTTTCCCTCTCAGTGCTAGCTCATTGATTGGCTTCTTGCGTATCAGTTTCTGTCGTTCCTTCTTCAAGTCTAGGCGAATTCGAGACCGTACCATTCTATGGTCACTGCATCGTACCTTGCCAACTACTTCCACATCCTGCACGATTCCTAGGTGTGCACTCATTATAAAGTCTATTTCGTTCGTATTTTCGCCATTAGGGCTCCTCCATGTCTACTTGCGGTTTCCTCGTTTTCGGTAGAAAGTATTCGAAATCTGTAAATTATTGCGTTCTGCGAATTCTACTAGCAGCTCTTCTCTGGCGTTTCTAGTACCGATGTCATAATCTCCTACTGCCTGGTCTCCAGCCTGCTTCTTCCCTACTTTTGCATTAAGGTCTCCCATCACTACAGTGTACTGTGTTTTTACCTTACTCATTGCCGATTCCACATCTTCATAGAAGCTTTCAACTGATGCGGCATCATGACTGGATGTAGGTGCGTAAGTCTGTACTACCTTCATCTTGTATCTTTTATTCAGTTTAATTATGATAACTACCACCCTTACATTAATGCTATATATTCCTCTATGTTGCCAGGCATGTTTCTGTGAATTAGGAACCACACTCCTAGTTCTCCTCTGTCTGCCAAGCCCCGATAGCAAAGGAGATGCTTATTCTGCAGCTCCGTAAAGGCCTCATCTGTGCTAACTTCACTGAGTTCTATTATATCCCATTTAACACCCTCTAGCTCTTCGAATAGTACAGCTAGACTTCCCTCACTAGATAAGGTTCTCACTAAATAAGGAATGCCAAGTTCAGGTTCCAATGGCGGCCTGTCCGGATCCAGAGATTCTTGGCACCCTCTGCTGCGTTGCAGATCTGACCGCCGCCGCGGTCACTTGCTTCGCAGCTGCTGGGGTCTGAGGGCCGTGAGTTATTTGACGTAAGCATGTGGGAGGTAGTGGCCAGATACTGCACCAGGATGGCCAATCCTTCTCTGGTGAGAGAGTGCGTACCCGGCGGTGTTTGCCGGTGAGGCCACACCACTGGCCTCTTAATGCAGTCCTATCACCACGCGGCTTTTTTTTTTATCTGATTGGGAACTGCGCGGCACCGAGATTTGAACCACGGACCTTTTGCACGCGAGGCGGATGCTCTTTCCACTACGCCATCGCCGCGTCGACATGTGACACCACCCAATTCGTTCAACGTATGTCGGAGGTGACAATCAGCAGTGTCGACAGCCTCGTGCGTGTCTCTGTTCACGAGTGTGCCCGTACCCCTCGCGGTCTCAGTTGCCCGGACCGCCATGAAGAGAGATGAAAACTTCAGCACGGACGAACTGTGCCGTTTGAAGGAATTCTGCCTCAACGCGACATATTTTTTTCTGTCTGAGGTCATTTCTATCAACAAACAAGTGGAACCGCCATAGAAGCGTATCCCCACGGAGGCGTATCCCCGTAGTTTGGCACCCTCTGCGAACAATGGGTGACGTATGTGACGATTTCTTAGGAACGTACTCCCTGCCCCTAGATAGGTACCACACCAACTAGGGAACGATTCCTCGGCCTTGTCCCCAGGGACAAGGCCGAGTCGGATTCCAGCCAGCTAGTTTTCGCTGTCACTGTGCTGTGCCTTCCGCGCAGGCCTGCCGTTTTTTCTGGTCCAGTTATTTAGCTGTAACCAGCAGGCAAATTGGTTGCGATGCGTTTACTAGAAGGCAGAATTAAGAAAGGACCGATAATTTACTGGTGACAGAATAAACTGCCAAAGAAAGCCAGGTTTACTAAACAAAATTTAATTGACGCGCCCCCCCCCCCCCCCCCAAAAAAAAAACACATTGGCAGCGGCGGCGCGCCGATCAGTTGGCGTTGGCGGCGACGGCGTAGCGAAAACTGTCGGCGGCGGCGCGCCGACGTCTCGGCGCCCACTTCTATGTGTGATACGACCACCTTGGTAGGGTGGCTAGAATGGGGAGGTGTGATCAACGTTACTAGATGGTGTGATCACTGCGGCGGCCACGGAGAAGGAACCTTTTAGATGCGGAAGCATCTTATACTCGCGCCTTGTAGTGCGCCGTCCGCGCCGTACGCACCGCTTCTCGAACATTCGACAGCTGACGCGCGCGCATGCGCCGTCGCCCACTCTTCCACCATCTGTGCATCCCTTCCTCCTCTACACACCGCGCGCGCTTCACTCCTCCACCATCTGTGCACCCTTCCTCCTCTACACACCGCGTTCGACATCTACAATTCTCCTGATTTTCCAGTGAACGCGCATGTGGCGTCGCGCTTCGAGAACATTCAACAGCTCACAGTGCATGCGCCGTCGTGCTGTATATATACTCAAGGTCGGCGCTCGCTCGCTCAGTTGCCGCTCGTCGGTTGGTTTGTACGGCGCGTCGACGTCCAAGGTCGCGGTGAAATGAATTCCAACGAATCCACAAACACAATGATCGACGTCCCTTCGACCAGCGCCGCCCTTTCGCATACGTGTGTACGTGTTCACTCATTTAACACCCCCTCCTACAACCACGTTAACCAATTTAGCCATCGACCCAAGTAAGTCGCAATTTAACACCCCATTTCACAACCACGTTAACCAATTTAGCCATCGACCCAAGTAAGTCGCACTTTAACACCCCGTTAACCAATTATATGCTCCGCATCCTCCTCAGTGTTCCCCCGAGGGAAGCTGCGGGCAATTTTTTTCCTTCCTCCGTGGCGGCGGCGGCCTCTTGCCTAGCGAGGCCCCTCTGCGTGTTCTCGCCGCTGGGGGGAAATTCAGCGTGTCAGTCTGGGGCGCTGTAAGGTCCCTAGATGAAACAAGGTAGCGTCACTCATTGTTCTCGAGCCGTCCTCCTCACTCTCTCGATTACTCCTCTTTTTCTCTGCCATCCGCGTCTGTAATTGGTGCATCACTTGCACGTGATCTTGCAAATGGCAGGTGGTGTTATTTATTATTATGCAAAAGGTTCAAAACGAGTACGCATGCGCATATGGCTCCAGCCGGATTCTCGCCGTGACCAGAAGACAAAATCGTAGCCAGAACATAAACTGAAGAGGAGGAGCGTTTCGGTGTGCGCTAAGTCGACCAAGATTGTTTCGCCATGCTCGTTCAATGCAACATCTGCGTTTTTCAGCAATGCTGTGTTGCCGTAAACAACAGAAAATGGTCTCGCTCTCTTCAACTTACCTCGTGCTTTCCGAGATGAAGCGCACCATGAAGTGCAACTATGAACCATTTCACGCGAATGCTTTCGTGCAACTCCGTCAACGTATATCGACGCGGATCTGCGAAGCGAGTTCACTTGTCGGTTTTTATTGAAACGCCAGGCGCGCGTCTAATGCGTGTCTAGTGCATGCCAGTTGGTAAAAATACATGTGGGTATGCACGTATACAGAGCAGCTGTAGGTTGTAATCAACGCACCTTCAGAAACATTTCACTCTTGACCAGTTCCCGCTTGAGCCGAAACGCGCTGCTTCGAGACACCTCACCAGTAGAACTCTCACTTTTTAGCAAGTTCCCAGCACCGCATCAGAATCATTTGGCATCACGATTGTCCAAATGGGCACATTTAAAAAAAACGTCATCGCAGTGCTGCTGGACGAGAGTTCGTACCAGTCTGGTCGTAGTTTTTTTTTCTTGCGTGTGCACAAGCCGGTTGTAATCAATCGTCACAACGTCACGCCCTGTGGCCACTTACAGGATCCAGCAAGAAGCACGTTCACAGTGTCACAACACGAACAAAACACAATCGGAGAAGTAGACTAGTTGGAACTGGACGAAATACCGCGGCCGTGGAACTAAAATGTACTACGCGAGACGCCATGGCTAAAGTAAGCTAGATAGCTCACTTTACCATGGCTAGTGGTGTAAAGTATAGAACTGCACAACGTTGCCGGTTGAGTAACACACATCCCGCTTGCTCTTGTGTTGTGCCGTTTATGTTCATAAAGGTAACTGTTTATTCTACGTCTTATTTCGTTCCATTTTGTTTCATTTACATCTATTCACCGTAGCAACAGAACCCAAACATTCGCTTTTGGATGAAAGTTTTAAACCTTCTAGGGGGCGCTTCAGGCAAATAAGCGAGGAGGAAAAGGGAGGGTGTCGCTACCTTGGAAACTTGTTTCATCTAGGTACCTTAGGGCGCTGTTGGCATGTGCCGACTGTGAGCATGTGTTGCTCGTGTCTCGTAGGTGATGGAGCAGCGCAAGTTAGCTGTCGCTGTTCGCGAAGCACGGCCTGCTTTTTCTATCGCTTCCCGATTTCTTAAAGGAGATGATGCCAGCAGTGGTCGTCGATTTTTGAACCGCTCTGAAGAATGCCGTCGACGGGGAAAAAAAACGCACAGGTGGTGCTTTGTGCCAGGTTGCGACGCCGGCTACAAGTCCTGCGGTGAAAGACTGTCTCTCTTTCGTGCACCTGCCCGTGAGGATGAAATTGAAAAGTGGGCACGTGCCATACCAAGGGCCGATAAGCCACTGCAAGAGAAGTCTGCAGTTTGCGAAAGGCATTTTGACCCAAGGTACGTATGGAATTCATACATGTTTAAGCATATAGAAAAGTTGAGGTTTCTACAAGTTAACATACTGACCCGGTGTGACACACGGGTCATGAGCAGCAGAAGTGCAGTGGAAAGAGCCAGACTAATTCAAATGATCGGTTGTTCTTGTATTTACATTGGCATGTTGCTCCACTTGGGCGTGTTTTGCGTTCTGCCTCCATTGATCCGCGGCTAGATGTGTGTCACCTAACGCTGCAGCACATGCATTAATTATTGTTTCGTTGCTTGCAAATCCGTAGTGTCTTCATTACAGAGGCTACGCTCACTTTTTATTATGTCTTCAGGTTTATCATGAGACACTACGTGCACATTGTGAATGGAAAGGAGGTCCATATACCACACGATGTGCCTGCCCTTAGTGAGAGTGCGATTCCAACAATTTTCCCGAACCTTCCGAAGTATATGACGAAAACTCTGCCAAAAAAGAGAAAGAGGAGAACGGGACAAGGGCTCTTCCGTGCCTGCAAAGAAGAGCCGCGAGGACATTGACGATTCAGAACGCGAATCGGTTCAGCTCATTCCTCATGACGAACTGGACACAGTCAACGATGAAGTACCTCGGAAACACTTCATTTTTGGTCTTCGACTACCATCGGAGTATTGGTCATGTCAGACATTCCAAAACAAAAACATAGCGAGTTACCAAACAGCTGAGCATCATAAAAACAAAGTACCTCCTGTTGCCTTCAGCAAGATAGCTGTGTTCGAAATTGGAGAGCGAAATTCACCCTCCTGCACCATTTTCTTGGATGGCCACCTTCACTGTCAGCGCACCGTTGAGTCTGAGGAAGAGGCCCAAGAGCTTCTGGTGTATGCAGAAAAACTCTCTGTGTGTTGTGGAGTTGGAAATACCAGCGAGTTTAAGCGATTAGATATGTGTCTGACTGCACAACATTGTCAGCAAATGGCCTGTTCTCCGCTGTGTGTGATGGATCTGTGTCACAAGGTATGTTGTGTTTTGGTACATACGTCTTGGGCATCACAACTATGAAAAATTATTTCATATACTTCACATGTCGCCCATTTTGTTGTTTCTTCCAGGTATGCCGGCCCATATGCCTCAGCGGTGTCTGAAGTGCAGAAAAGTGAGGCGAATCCTCATGGCTCGTTTGCTGCGTTTAAAAAATAAGGTGCGACGCCCATTGGTAAAGACAGCGGGAAGGAGATTGAAATGTGCCGTTCGCACTTTGAGGTGGCGGAGTGAGAAAGTGCACACCCTTCATGAGGTCGTACGAACGTTACGATAAAGGAATTGACAACATGACAACATGCTGGAATTTCTCGACCAGTGGGAGACCCATGCAGGAGGGCTCGGCTTCTTAAGCAAGAGCACGGCAGATGGTCTACGTGTGACGACCCACTCTGCGAAGGACCTACCGAAGTACCTCACTGAAATGGTTGGGTTTAAGTTTTTGATGACCTCCCGTCTCAGTCAAGACTGTTTGGAGCGTTCCTTTGGTATCGTCAGACAGGCCAGTAGAGCTAACGATCACCCAACTCCTGCGCAGTTCATTATCATAATCAAGTATGCTTGTGCATTTTCAGTCCTGTGCATTAAAATACAAAGCATATAATCCAAAGTATCAATTTTTATAATTTACATGTATATATGCAGGTGCATGAGCTTTTATAGCTTGGCGAAAAGCCTCAAAGGAGCAAACGTATCTCCTGGACTTTTGGAGGCCCTGCTGTCCGAGGATCATCTGCTGTCTGAAAATGAAGCACCAGCTTGTGACGACGTTACACTACCTGTCGAAGCAGCAGAGGTTGCGATTGGCCACGCTGACTACGTTGAAAAACGCAGTGATGACCGCCTCACCTATTATATATCAGGATATGTAGCCAGGAAGCGGATCTTCTCAACCCAATGCGAAGCTTGCAAGGATGCCTGCCTCGTGACACGTGATAGTGTGACGGACGAATTGCCAGCAGAAGCGTGTAAAAAGTGGGACATGGTGGGCCTTCTTTACCCCTCTGCCCGTCTATATAGTCTAATCGAAACTCTTGAGGATAAACTAACTCGTGCATTTAGCACCACGCACTTGCACACCAAAGTAGTGAAGGATTTTTTTGCGCCTAGCAGCCAATGTGCCACAAATTGGCTGCAGGGAGCATTCAGCTTCTTTAACAACATCGGTTGTCAGGTTATACAGCATTACGCGTGTCCATTTTCAGCTGAAAGGGCTAAACCAGCATGCTGTGCAGAATAAAGCCAAGAAGGTGAAGCCCTGTGTTATGTAATGTTTTAATGTACTGTTTCCAATAAACTTGTATCAAGCCACCAGTCTTGTAGTCTTGTACTTTATTGCATTCTTCTGCCGCACTGCATAAAAACTGCATTGACTTCCACTATTTAAAATACTATTGCAATCAAAAATGTATAACAAATCTGCGAGCGACACACGCAGGGTTGTTGCCTCCTGCTGGTCTGTGGGAGAGATTCCTCTAAACTATTTTTCGCGTGACAAGCGCGCCCACCTCGCAAGAAGTGGCCGCGAAACCCACGCTCTGTATCGGCTGCGTGGTTTGCGCTCGTAGACTACACGTGCAAGTTTCTCGACGTCAACAACATAATTGAAAAGACTACAGCGGTAGAACTGAGCGCGGTCGAATCATTTACCCGCCCGGAGGCAAGTAGACGACGCGAAAAAAGCACAGGATGGATGGATGGATGGATGCTATGAGCGTCCCCTTTATAACGGGGTGGTGACAAGTATGCCACCAGGCTCGACGAAAAAAAAAAAATCTTTTTTTCCTTTTTTTTTATGTTGGCCTAATGCCTCTACTTCGATAAATTCTATCTTAATGGAAAAAAGGTAAATTTTCAGCTTAAGTTCTCTGCCATTTACGGCACACTGTCCATATTTTATTTTTCCAATATTTATTTTTGTCCTTTCTCTCTAATTTTCTGCCACCAATACTCTAACCGTCTCTTACTTATTTCAATCGCGGGTGTGTTCAGCTTTCCATTGTTGTCCCTAAAACCCAAGGCTTCCTGTAGGCTCGTGCCCAAACGTACACCTGGGTGGATATCTCCACATTCAATCAGAACATGCTCCGCCGTTTCCTTATCTTTCCCGCAGCATGTGCATTGTTCTTCTTCTTTACTGAATCTTGCTTTATAACTACGCGTTCTAAGGCAACCCGATCTCGCTTCAAACAGTAAAGCGCTTCCCCTTGAATTATCGTAAAATGCCTCCCTCCTTATTTCATTTTTGCCCTTTCGGTAGTTACTCAAAGCCGGTTTTTTCTCCATAGCTGCCATCCAGTAAATCCTCTCCGCCTCCCTGACTTTTCCCTTAACGCTCTTTGTTGACATATGGCTCACAATACCAGCCGTATATTTACTAGTGAGTCTTCTAGTTCTTTTTCTCCACTGTGTGTCCACGCTCTTCCTATACAAATACCGGAACACCTTCTCTGCCCATCTACTCTCCTTCATATTTCTTAGCCTTTCTTCGAACCTTATTTTGCTCTGCGCTTCCCTCGCCTTAAAACCTGCCCACCCCATATCGCCCTTTACAGCCTCGTTTGTCGTCTTCCCGTGAGCACCCAACGCGAGGCGTCCCACAGTCCTTTGATTTACATCCATTCCCGATTGCACCTCTGCCCTCATGCACACCACTGAGTTCCCAAAAGTAAGCCCTGGAACCATTACACTCTTCCACAGACCTCGAAGCACCTCATACCTATTGTATCCCCACAACGCTCTGTGCTTCATTATTGCCGCATTCCTCTTTCCTTTTGCTGCCGAGGCTTTTTCCTGTACCTCCATGTATCTATCACTCTCATTTACCCATACTCCAAGGTACTTGTATTCACTTACCCTCGGTATTTCTTGGCCTTGTATGGACACCGTCTGATCACAGGGATCATTGAATACCATCAAACCACACTTCGTTACACTGAATCCTAGTCCAAGAGCTTCACCTTCCCTTCCGCATATATTCGCCAGCTGCTGTATATCATCTCGACTGTCCGCAAATAAGACGATATCGTCCGCATAAAATAAACCTGGAAGCTTCTGCTCAATCATCATGCCGCCCTGTTTGTGTGACAGATTAAAACCAATGTTGCTACCTTCTAGCGCTTTTTCCATACTCACCATGTACAGCATGAATAACAGTGGGGACAAAGGACATCCCTGTCTCAGACCCCTGCTAACCTCAACGTTCTCTTTGCTACGCATTCCTTCCCACTCTATGCAAACTGTATTTTCTCGGTATATCTCCCTCAAAAGCTGTATACAGTCGTCGCCCATGCCCATTCCTTTCAATATATCCCACAAAATTTCCTGATTAACGTTGTCGTATGCCCCAGTGATGTCTAGAAAAGCCACGTACAAGGGCCTATTCTCTATTTTAGATATTTCTATACACTGAGTGAGAACAAACAGGTTATCGTCTAACCGCCTGTCGACTCGAAATCCGTTCTGAAGTTCTCCCAAAATATCGTTATGTTCGGCCCATGTTTCTATTTTCATTTTTACTGCTTGCATCGCCAACCTGTATAGTACCGATGTAATGGTTAGTGGTCTATACGAGCGAATCTTGTCCTTTTCTCCCTTGCCTTTATAGATTAAGTTCATTCTACTTTGTCGCCAACTGTCCGGTATTTGTCCGTCCTTTAAGCTTTTTTCTACTGCTTTTAACAATGCTTCTTTAGTGTTATGTCCTAGTTCGTTAATGAGGCTAACGGGAATCCCATCTAAACCCGCGGCAGTGCGCTTTGGAATTTTTCCTTCGGCCTTTTTCCAGTTGAAATTATCTAGTACTAGCTCTTCCTCTGTTGCTTTCTCCGCCACACGTTTACTCACCGGGGAGATCCCCTGGACGCTCTTTTGAAACGAATCGGCTGTTACCTTTTGGATGTAACCTAGCGCTTCGTACCCTTCCAATTGATTTCCTCCTTCATCTAGAATATGTTGTTGCGTTGTGACAGACTTCCTACCTAGCGCCTTTATGTGGCTCCAAAAAATCCTAGGCGCGGCCTCCTTTTTTTCGTGTATCTCTGTCATCCAGCGTTCACTTTCACCTTTAATTTTTGCCTCTACCAATTTCTGTACAAGGGATTTTTTCTCCAAATAGATTTCCCATATTTTTTTGACTTCGTCCTGCGGCCGCTTCTCCTTTTTTGCCTTTCTATGCTCCCGTGATGCTTCGCGTCGCTTCTCGATCGCCTCCCGGATTTCCTTGTTCCACCAACTTTTTGGCTTCCTTTTTCCTTTCCAGCAAACGGTTTTCTTCTCTTTCCTTATCTCCTTCGTCATTAGATGTAACAGCTCCCTATACTCCCAGTCCTTGCCTGGTATTTCGCCCAGTCCTTGCCTGGTACAGCGCTCCCACCGGCAGCGCCACCGCGCGGCAGGAACGCGCTTTGGGCCAGCCTCCGGAGGCCGGTCATCACAGCTCACCATTCTAGCCACCCTACCCTTGGATACGACCACGTGGCACGGAGGAAGGAAAGGTGTCCGTGGATACCGACTATCTGCCATTGCAGACGATGTCGATCGAGCTCTTTTTTGTAGAGAACTGAAAGCGCCGTACCTAATAGTGTACAAATAATAATAATAATAATAAATGTGAAGAAACAAATCTGAATCAATTTTACCCTGCAGTCAAATTGCGTCTTGCACCTCACATTGCGACTTTAAATGACGCTCTATGTAGTGCAGACACCATGTTTTAACACAGACAGACACAAGGTGAAGCTTAGAAAGTAATATTTTATTAAAATGCTGTTGATTGTCAGTGCAACCCCTTTACTTTGAATGAGCATATAGTTTTGGTCAGGAACTGAATGCCGATTAGTTCAGGTACATATTAAGGTCCTCCATACCTTTGTGAAACGTACAGTATCTGAAATAAAAAATAAAAGCGAGAAATGTGCAGGTAAAAAAATTCACTAATTGAACACTTTGCACTCCAGTCATTTAATAATTACAGCAGAAGTGTTATCATATGGAGTTGATGATTAACTTAAAATTTTAGTGGCCACCTCGATAATTCTCCTCAGTCGAGCGCAAACATCAATGCATGATACTTATGCCTGTTTGGGCAGTGGTCATCATTGGCAAGAAGAAGAATTAGAATTTATGGGGTTTTACGTACCAAAATCACAATATGATGAGGCATGCCGTAGTGGAGGGCTTCGGAAATTTTGACTATGGTGTTTTTAACATACACCGACATTGCACGTACACGAGCTTCTACCATCTCGCCTTCATTGAAATGTGACCGCTGCGCCTTTGGGGTCAGCAGCTGAGCACCATAACCACTGCTCCACCATGACGGACTTACGTTAAGCAAGCATTGGCATATTTGGCAAGCCAAATATGCAAATGCTTTAACAGTGTTCACAACCACAGCAGTGTATACATCACCACAGCAGGGGCCACCAAGAGTTGGAATCTGAAAAGTAAGAGCTTACTATTTAAAGAGACAGTGAAATATAAATTTATCTGTACATTTACACCCTAAAATGAAGTCATCTTCTTGAACCATCAAATGTACGTCTTTACAATGTTACAGGAATATTTACCAGCAGCTTATACAATATGAGTCTGGAGGCACCTTTCGTGCTCTAACACACGTACCATCTATGGCTGCACACCAAAACTACAAATTCTTGGTCTGTATCTATTCGCCAAATACTCACCAGCAGCTTACACAACAAGCATGGAGGCACCTCTCGCACTCTAACACACGTACCATCCAGCTGTTAGGTATGGCTGCACACCACAACCAAGGAGGAAAAAAAACTGGCCATCAGAGTATGCCTGTCATGGCAAGCTTGCTAGTGGACAAGCACTTAACTTGCTTTCTTAAGTCCTAGGAGCCCAATATTAGTAGGGTACTTCATCACTCTGAAGGCTTCTTTTGCTAACTGTAGTCATGCCCTGCTGATGTGATTATTTGTGCAGACTCCACATTTCTGTTCGTGAGCTGCTCTTTCAGAACTTTCTTTTGAGCTTCTGTAAGCCTTGAAAGAGTTGATGATGGTTGGGATAGTCTTGGCTTCTTCGTAGAACAGAATCTTGCTTGATGCTCTACTTTCTTGTTGGCTGGATCATTAGATTGGTCTGGAATTTTTCTTTTCCTGACACCTTCGATAAGCTGCATAACTGGCTCAAACAACTCATTTGCCTTCTAAACGACTTTCTGAGACACTTCACCATTCACTATTGCTTGTTTGACAGACTCTCTTCGCCTTGAATAATGCTGAGCTTGACACTGTTGTGACTGCCTCCAACTTCACAATGCTTTGCTCTATGTGCAATGCCTGGCTTGTTTCAGTTGGTGTTATGGGCTCTCATCTTCATTGGCACTGCTTGACAATGTGTTTGCAATGACCACACAGTGAATGTGCTTACACACTGTAAGTGTATCAGGTGCGCATGGCAAGTGTAGGTAAATATGCACACACATTGCACATTCATTGCATCTCAAGAGACAGCAAGCATCATCCCCAACTTTTGTCACAGTATAAAACTGCCCTTTAGTAGACTGAGATGGCACAGTCCAGTGCCATCTTCATTTATTTTACACAGCCTGCCATTTCAGTGCCAGATCTGTGATATCTTTCAGTTGCACTCAACGTTTTGCCCTTCGCTCCTTTGACTATCTGGATTACCCTCTTCATCAAAAAATGGTATGTCAAGTCTATGAGGGCAGAAATTAGTTTATCAACACGCTTCTTCTTTCTTCCCTCGAGCATGCTATGCTTCAATGTCCTGTGCATGCTCTCAAGGTGGACATTGGCGTTGATTTCTGCCCTCGTGCTGAAGCAGTAGGCCCACTCTTCAGGGCTAACTGCGTAGTTGTCTTTGAAGTACTTCAGAAAGTCCCCAACCTTTTCTTCATCAGTGTCTATGAATAATTGAAGAAACTTCTCAAATATTTGCCGCTCGAGGAGCTCTAAAAGGAACCGCAAGTTGTGGTAGACGTCTGGCCTCAGCTCCTTTCTACACACTCGTGTATCTTCTTCCACCAATTCCTATTCACATGCCAGGTGCACAGAAGTTGCTGTTCAGGGACACCCATAACTGACGACCATGCCTTGTAAAATTGTGAGGCATCATCAGACATAAATGTCTTAGCAGCCATATGGAGCACGCGGAGCGAGCGGTCACGCTTCACATCGGCTCCGTAGGAAATGCTAATTTTCGGCGGACCATCGACCCCTACAGGACTAATTTTGGTACGTGAGTGATCAACTCGGTGAGTGGACCACGTCAATACCAAATTTGGGCCATTTCACTCAATTTTGGGAGTTTTAGAGCGATTTCATGTGCGAAGCGGGCGAGGCCCCGCTATGCCTAACGACGGCCACCTTCGCTCCGACCATGTGCTCGGTCGGCGCGGCACTTGGGGTGGCCTTGGAGGCCTCCCCAGAGCTCGCCAGGCTTCGGAACGACGAGAACGACCAACACTACAAAGAATTCCAAGCTATGGACACCTCGGCCGCGGATATAAGTGCGGATTCTGCTCGCAAGAGGCGGCATGGCCAGCTAGGCCTAACCGCCGCGAAGAAGAAAGCCGCCGAACAACCGACCGGATCGCGACTCGACGCCAGCGGGGACTGCTCGACGACGATCGGCGACGGTTTTCCGACCGCCACCGGCATCGGACATTGTGTTACCGCGGTGAACAGTGACTGTGACCCGCCGAACTCGTGTGCGGGTTGGACTGTAGTGGCCTCTCGACGCGAGAAGAAACAGCAAAAACGGGCAGCCCATCGCAGCGGGATCCACCCTAACCGCAGGTGAGCCGAGCAAGTCTCTCTCGGCTCCGAACGCTAAGTTGAAGGAGGAGCGTAGGCGCGAACAGAAAGCGCAGTACGTTGCCAAAGTGAACGCTAATATGGCAAAGTCAGCCCGCATGCCTACTTTCGCCAAGACGAGCACCGCGTGGTTGTTAGGCCTCGTGGGGGACTCGTAGTGAGTGCCACCAAAATGACCACGCTGCGCACAGCCATCATAACAGCGGCTAATATTAAGATCGAAGAAGCGGAGGACGATTCGTTTGCGCCGAACGCTGCCCAGAACATTATAGTGCTGAGCACTCCTAGCGAAGCGAGATCTTTTCGCCACGGATCGATCCGTTTTATCACGGTGGAGGAACGCACGTATGAAACGTTTGCGTATAAGAGCACCCCAGACAACACCTCACGGGGTGTAATAAGTGGAGTGGGCAGAGAGGAACCCGAGGAATAGATCACACGGTTCCTAGTGAACAAGCATAACCCCACCGTTATGGCCGCACACCGGCTCGGAAATTCTGAGTCGGTGGTAATTCTATTTGAAGGAAACAAAGTACCGCACTACGTAAAGTATGGCGGCTTTGTCTCGAAGTGTACGCTGTACAGGCAGCGCCGTGAGGTCTGCACTACATGCGGCAAGATAGGGCACAGGAA
This sequence comes from Rhipicephalus microplus, assembly GCF_043290135.1. NCBI lineage: Eukaryota > Metazoa > Arthropoda > Arachnida > Ixodida > Ixodidae > Rhipicephalus > Rhipicephalus microplus. The sequence continues at coordinate 40,106,000 of NC_134709.1, read as the reverse complement.
AGATGTGTGTCCAACTCCGAACGCTAGGGTGTGCTTCGCTTGCGGTAGAAACAACCCAGGAGAAGACCATGCAGAATACTGCAAACCAAGATGCAAGTTCTGCGGCGGCTCCCACGTCACGGGCGCGGGCAAATGCAAGAACAAATTCAAAACGCCGCTACAAAGTAAGCAGCGGCAGAGGATAAAACAGAACACCGAAACTATAACCGAGATGGCGCCCGCGAAAGCGCCCGGGGAGGCTGCGCTTTCTAGAAGATTCGACTTCCCGGAGCCGGGAGCCAGCGGCACACGTCACGAACAAAACGGCGTGGTGAGCCGTGATAGGAGCAGAGCGGAACCGGAGGACGTGAAGTGGGCTGACGTCACCTCCGGAAGACCGAAAGAAGCGCGTCCGCCAAGACCGGCGCCGCAGGTGCAAGCGCACCTGAGCGTGACAAACAAGTCTGACGTCAATGGCGCGGCGATGACGCAAACGAGCGGGGCCCTGAGCAGAGCAGCAGCTGCAACGCTGAAGGAGCCTGGCAAGATGCCAAGCGACGGCGGCTGCAGCGAACAATGCAAGAAAGAGACGCGGAAGTTGAAAGCTACCGTTAAGAAAATGGAGAAGGCGATGGAGGGAGAAGGGAATGGGAGGCTGCGTTCGTACGGCTCCTGTGGACGCGCAACTAAATCTGTGTTTCTAGAGTTTTTTTGTTCAAGTGTTCATGAACTGTTGCTCGCATCGGTTCCGAGAAGTCATCAGGATCCTACCGATACCATATTTGACCACAATGAGTGAGTTTTTGTCAAGTTAGGAACAATTTATTTTCCCGTGGAGCGGTGCCCTCTTTAACCCTAACGAGTGGCTCGGGATACCGCGCTTTTGCTGGGCTTGTTCTCGCCTGCGGCTGGCCCTTCGGAGGCCCGGTGCGCGGAATTATTTGCTCACGATTGAGTATGAAGTGCACGGAGAGGATATTTCAGAAGAAGAGTTTACTCAAGATAAAGGTTGGCAGTCCGCTGGGGCCAGAAGAGCTGGCGCCAAAACACGCACTGCTGACTCTAACGTGCCATCGTCGCAGCCGGGCGCACGCCGCGGCAAATCGAGAGGCGCTGCGCTGAAGTACAAAGTAATACGCTCGGGAAAGATGCCCTCCCTTCCTCAAGATGACATCAAGATTGTGATCCGGCCGAGAGGTGGACTCAATATCTCGAAAATTGGCGCAGCTACGGTGGCTGACGCAATACTAGTTGCCGCTGGCATAAGCCAGGAAGATTTGTGCCAGGATACTCTATGCCCGAATCTGCAGCAAAATAATATGGTTGCCAGTACTCCCAAGCGCGAAAACGCCGACCGATACGTCCGGATGAAGCAAATACTCATTTCAGGCAAGGTGCACGAGCTAAGTGCCTATGAGACTGCCCCACACTCCACTTGCAAAGGGGTGATTCGCGACATCCCACTTCAAGATGGCCCTGACGTCATCGATGCGAAGATTGTCAACACAAATAATCCACTCGCCTTAGCAGCCAAGAGAATAGCCCAAACTGGCACGGTCATCATCGCTTTCGACGGGTATCGTGTACCGAACTTTGTCAGGTATGGACCAGTGCTGATGCAGTGCTCCTTCTACCGCAAGCAAATCGACGTGTGTTATGCGTGCGGCCGTCTTGGTCATCGCGCTGACGTGTGCCCACTCCCGGTGACACGATTTGCCGAGGCTGTGGTGCCGCAAGCCCTGACAAGCAACATGTGTGTACTCCCAAGTGAAAACTCTGTGGTGGCCAGCATCTCATGGCTAGCAAAGACTGTGCTCAAAGGTTCAAGATCCCGTACATTGTGCACCGTCGTTGCAGTGAGCGTGCCAGAATGGCTGGTGCTGCGTCACCGTCCCCGCAACGTCACCTCGACACTGCGGACGAGTTCCAGTCTTCGTCACCCACCACGTATGCTCAGCGGAGAGGACGCCCCCGTTCCAGGGGACGCTCGGGAGGCCGCTCCGAATCCAGGCGCCGTGGTGCCTCGAAGGGATGTTCCGGCTCGCGCTCCAGGTCGACAGAACGTGCCCGGGGAAGTTTCACTTCTCAGCCTCGCTCCAACTCAAAGCCGGGGCACGTTTCGTCGGGGCCGACCAGGTCCCGCTCCCGCACGCCCACCACCTCTAACAGCAAGAAGCCGACGCTCTCCTGGGCCGACAAAGCCCGAGGAAGACGTGAATCTCCTAGAGGCGACGAATCGAATCGCGGTTCTCCCCACGCGAGTGAGCTCGACGAGATGCGACGAGCTAACGAGCAGCTGAGGAAAGAAAACGCGCAGCTTAAGCAAGAAATGAGCAGGCTAGCAGCGGAGATTGCGGAGATTAGAAAGCTCGCGTCCTCGCCCCCTTCGGCGCAGCCCACCCCAACCCCGGTCGCCATGGATACGTCTGAGGCACTTCATAGGCCTAGCGGAACTAAGCGCCGAGCGGTTGAGAACACACTAGAAGAAGAGGCGGTAAACTTACTGTCGGAACTCAAGGTTTCCTTTGTGAACATGCAGGCTACCTTAGCGAAAATTCAAGAAGCCGTGGCGCATCCAAAGATGGGATTAGGAGCACTGAGTGAACGCATAAGCAAGTTAGAAGAGGTCGATGCGAGGAGAGACCCCAGTCCGACTCCTTTGCAGGTCCCAGCACAACGCAATGTACTAGTGCCACCGACTGAGGGCGCGATCCTCCGGGCCACTATAGCTGCTCAACCATCCCCTCAGCCTAAACATGGATAGTGTGGACGAAAACTTCCGAATCTGGCTATGGAACTGTGGCGGGTTGACTCACAAAAAGCCCATTCTATAGCAATATTTAAGAACTCTCAATGTTAAGCCCCAAATCATCACTGTTCGGGAAGTTGCGTCTGGCACCCCCATCAAACTCCCGGGTTACCTTGTAGCGTCATCACATTCAGGAGGTAGGGGAGTTGCCACACTTATCAGCAAAAGGTACAATTATCTATCGCGTGACCTCGGTGCAGTTGCCGATGGCATTGAGTACGTAATGACTGAAATTTTAATGAACTCACCCAAGAAGGGTCTTCGAAGAAATAGCCTTTTTATTCTCAACGTATACTGCAGTCCCAGCTATCGCAGGGCGAGAGCCAACTCTCTCTTCAAAAGGGCTGTGAGCATGGCCAGTAGTTACCCCCTTGTAGTTGTAGGGGAGTTCAACGCCCCACACAGTGTGTGGGGATACATGTATGATACCCTCAAGGGACGCGAGCTATGGCAGATCGCGACAGAAGCCGACTTGATGCTTATCACTGACAAGGATTTCCCCACTAGGAGAGGTAACTCCACATGTCGGGATACTACCCCGGAACTGACTTTTGTGAAGAATATAGGTGGGGTCAAGTGGGTCAACACGGCTCTAGACCTCGAAAGTGACCACTACGTGATCGAGGTATCCTTCGCGATGGCCCGCTTTAGGACGAAAAAATTCAAGGTGGTCGACTGGGACGTTTTTCGCGAAGTCAGAGCTGAGAGAGCACCGACGGTTGGGACAGACTTTGAAAGATGGTACAAAGGAATCAGAGATGACGTCACGGCAGCGACCAAGGAGGTCGTCACTGACCTCGATGTTGAAAACAAGGACAGCAGGTTGGCACACCTACTAGAAGCCAAGCAAGCCCTACTGACGAGGTGGAAGGGACAGAAGCATAACAGGAGGCTCCGCAAGAAGGTTTCAGAGGTTAACAGGGCGATCGAGGAGCACTGCAAAACCTTGTGTCAACAACAATGGCATGAGCTCTGCGAGAGCAACGAGGGTCAGCTCAGATCGGGGAAGAGCTGGGGACTTCTCAAACACCTTCTCGATCAGGGCAGCACCAAGTCCAGCCAGAGGCGATCCCTCGCGCGAGCCATCCATCTTGATACTGACTCTACCCCGGACGCATTGGTTGTCAACAAGCTTATAGACAGGTATCTGAGAGTCGCGGATAGCTCTGCACCCACACAGTTTCCGGGCTACGCGGGGTGCGACGTGCCGGAGTTGGACCAGGACTATACTGTGGCCGAGATACGGCAGGCTCTCTTTTCCCTCGATGCCAAATCCGCCCCTGGCCCTGATGGCATAACCAATAAGATGCTCAAGAGCCTTGATGATGGCTCCATCGAATTCCTTACGGAAAAGATTAATGAGGTGTGGCGCAGTGGGGAGGTGCCCGCACAATGGAAGACGGCCTACACAGCTTTAATCCCGAAACCTGGTAAAGCACCAGGAATAGATAATCTAACACCGATTTCCTTAACTTTCTGTGTCGGTAAGGTCACAGAGCACACCCTTCTGAACCGACTCAAGGTGCACCTCGAGACCAATGACATGTGCACCCACAATATGATTGCTTTCAGAGCTGGTCTCTCGACACAGGATGCCATGAAGCTGATAAAGCATCAGATCATTGACCGGAGCACAGGAGATACCAGAGCCATCCTTGGATTAGATTTGGAGAAGGCTTTCGACAACGTTTCTCACGAATTCATTCTCCAGTCTATCGCCAGCCTAGGGCTAGGGAAGAGGGGCTTCGTGAGATCCTTTCTTTACCAGAGAACTACCAAGCTCAAGATAGAAGGGTACTTCTCACGAGAGATCAACCTCGGTTCACGCGGCACGCCTCAGGGCTCAGTTATTTCACCAACACTATTTAACATCGTGATGATCAGACTCTCCAAGGAACTCGCGAAGATTCAAGGATACAATCATACCATCTACGCAGATGATATAACCATCTGGTGCACCGGCGGGAGCGATGGTCAAGTTGAGGAAGTCATGCAGCACGCATTCGACGTGACCGACTGTTTCCTCCATCCCACCGGTCTCAGGTGCTCCCCGCCGAAATCTGAACTTCTGCTCTACAAGAAAAGACCCCGAGGTGGCGGCCACCGTGACTGGAAACCTGCGTCTCAAAGTGAAATACGGCTTTTCACTGGTGACGGGTGCCCAGTGCCCAGAGTGGATTCGCTCCGAATATTGGGAATGTATATCGAGTCCAACGGCGCTAACGGAGCTGCACTCAGACAGATCACTACCAAGACGGAAAGTGCTCTCGGCCTCATCCGGAGGATCACAAACAGACACCGGGGAATCAAGGAAGACAATCTCATACGCATCATACATGCGTTTGTGCTCTGCCACCTTTCGTACTCGGCGGCCATGTATAATTGGCATGTTGCAGAGAGAAGTAAGCTCAATTCCCTCATAAGAAAGGTCTTCAAGCTCGCACTCGGCTTGCCTGTAAGCACTCGCACTGAAAACCTTTTCAAGCTCGGTGTTCACAATACACTCGAAGAGATAATCGAGGCGCAAGATCGCTCACAGCTGCTCAGGCTTTCCGGAACCAAATCGGGCCGCAAGATACTCGATGATTTGGGCCTCAACTCTATTGACCAGTTCCCCGATTCCATGCAGATTCCCAGAAACATCAGGTCTCAAATGCACATCGCACTCATCCCTGCAATATGCACCCAGCGCACAACGTCGCTCGACGTGGGGCCAGGGGTAGAGCTCTGCTCGAGCACGTCCGTAGCAACCCCACTGATGCAAGTTTGTGGATGCTGCGCCATATGTTCAAGAAGAGGCATTCGCTGTTTTCATCGTCGACTCAAATTCCAGGCTCACTTGCTCCGCCACAGTACGCACTACGAAGCCCGTGATAGCCGAACAGGTTGCAATCGTGCTGGCTATGCTAGATAGTCACAGAGAGTTGATATACAGCGACTCCAAGGCGGCTAACAAAGCTTACGAAACTGGTATGGTAGCCCCTCAGGCCCTCCGCATTCTCCAAAGCGTCAAGAGTATCACGACCCATTCTCTTACTTGGTTTCGCGCTCACCTGGGGTCGATTGAGGGCTCTACCTCTAACCTGAACGAGGGCGCACACGAGGCCGCGCGAGGACTCACTAATCGCGCCGCCTCCACAGTCCCTCTGCCTCGCTGGGAACCCTTACTTACGTTCAACGAAATAACAAAGCACTTCTATCTGTCAAGAAGGGTATTCCCTCTCCCACACCGGCCTTGTGCAGGGCGCAAGCAGTCACCCTAAGACTATTGCAAGCCAGTGCGTATCCTAACCCTGCGGTTCTTCATGCCATCTACCCTGAACGTATCCAAGTGCGGATTGCCCCGCTTGTGGACTGCTAGCCACATTTATTCATATGTTGTGGGAATGTGAAGGCATCGGCACCGCCCTCAGCAAGGACAGGTGGGCTGCGCTCTTACGCAGCCCCGAACTTAAGGATCAAACCCTGGCCGTCCAGAGTGCCCGTGAACTGGCCGCCAAGCTCGGCTTGACGGTCCCAACGTGGGATTAGCCGGGTGGCGTTGGGTCTCCCCTGCGTCTTCTCAGGACAGAAATAAAGTTTTAATCAATCAATCAATGGTAAGCAGTGATGGTACACCCGCTCAGACACTGGCTCGCTACCATCTGGGGCCATCACTACGTGTCTTCCTGCCAGCTAGCCAAATGGGACAAGGTCCTCAATAATTTGTATTGCTACTTTTGCATCGAGCCCTTGTGCTATTTTACCGAAGTTTGGAAGCTACGTACCCAGAGATAGATGTGGCCGATTCTACAATGGCGGACACAATGACCGCCCTTTTACGGCCCTTGATGCCCTAGTATCGTCAATCTGTAATGAACTGCGCTTGGACACCAATAACTGCCGCAGTGTTGCCAGGGCATCTAAGATACTTTGTCTGGAGGTTGGGCTTGGGCATGCTCCCCACGCGAGTTAGGTTGCAGCGATGGCAGGTGGTTCGCACTTCCACTTGCCCCAGCTGCGTCATGGTAGAGACTAATCGACATGCGGCGATTGAATGTGTGGTCTCCCGCCGTTTTTGGCGTGCGGTTAATGCTGGTTTTCGGGGACAAGGTGTGCGAACTTTCGTGTCCAACGGCCGATTTCCGCGTGGCCGTTTTTCCGCTCTGTTAATAGTTGCGGGGCTGTTCAGCCTTTGGAGAAACCGATGTGAGACCGTTGCTGCCAAACGCCGCCGGCATGATTGTGGTCGATACTGGGGATACTGAGACGAGAGTTCCTCGCGTTCCTCTCTGAGGAGCTTTTCTTCCTCGGGGAGCACGTGTTCCTGTGGCATTGGTCGTGCCCTTTCGTCAAGGTGGAACACGAAAGGATACAACACATTTTTCGACCGACTTGGTGCTAAGCAGCGCCTGTTGGGTATATATGATTTTATTTGTTAAAAATTGTGTTTCATTGCATCTGTTGTATCGTTGTACCATTGTATCATGATAGATATCGCATTTAGTTCGTATGTACATGTATTGATTGATTGATTGATATGTGGGATTTAACGTGCCAAAACCACCATATGATTATGAGAGACGACGTAGTGGAGGGCTCCGGAAATTTTGACCACCTGGGGTTCTTTAACGTGCACCCAAATCTGAGCACACGGGCATACAACATTTCCGCCTCCATCGGAAGTGCAGCTGGTATGTACATGAATGCCAACATTGTCAGGTACATTAGAGCAAATGTCTTCAATGTAACGTAGTGGTTTGGTCGTGATACATAGATGTGCCGAAGTGTAGGCGCCCTGTTACTGGAATGGTATGAAGCCTTTGTGTTTTGTACATACTGTAAATAATTATTTTCTATACAGCTCATGGCGTAATTTATGTCGACACCACCTCATGAAATGTGAGGGCCACGGGACGGCTTTTTGCTCCCCCAGAGTAGAGTGCCAAGTACTCTAATGCGTTCACTTTTTCTAAACAGTTTGTGAAGGCCCCGGCCTCATCGAGTGTGAGACCCATGGGACAGTTTTATGCACTTCCATAGTAGAGTACCTTGTGCTATAAGTGTTACCCATTCCTAAACACAATATACCGTAAATTGTAAGCACATTTAGGGGCGAAGCTCTTTAAGCCATGGGTCATGCGTTTCCGATGTATGTAGTAGTAGTAGGTAGTCACCTCTTGTTTAGTCCTTGAAATGTCCGTTGGATGGTGGTACTTAGAGTGTTCGCTAGATGGACGAACGGACGGACAGACGTACATGCAGACAGACGGATGGGTGGACGGATGGATGGACAGACAGACAGACGGACGGACGGGAGGACGGACGGGGCCGGTGGATGATTCACGGTTTGCCAATAAAATCCTCCGAAGCTTAGCCCCACTCATCATCATTAACTCCGTAGATAAGCTGCGATTTTTTTCATCCGCGCTTATTGAAAAATACTCGACACGTATTCGGTATATCTAAATTTTCCTATTAGATTCAAGCACCGAATTGAATACACCGCTATTCGATTCGTTATTCAAATATTTCGAGTATTGTCCCGCCACTAGGGTCTATACGAGAGCCTGCGACTGATGATTTGTATTCACGCGCCTTTTGCTATACGGCAGTGCGTAGGATGTGCTGCCACGTCGTGTAAGACGCATGAAATGCTTATATACTGAGCATGGCTTTCGAGATTTTAAACATGGTCTCTATACACTACTGCGCAGGTTGTGCTGCCGCCTCGCGCAAGCAGCAAAAAATGTCTGGAAACTGAGCATGGCCTCCGAGATAAAAAACATAGCCTCCGAGGGCGCAAGGCGTAGTCGTCGCACGCCCGCCGTCGCGGAGGCCATGATGCTGAGATTCGGTTCCTGGCACGCGATGTCGTGGCTGTTCGCCGTTATTCTACCTCACCAGAACAGATAGTTCCCTTGAACTTGTGTGGTGCTTAACAGCTTTCCTCTGTCACGATTGGGCGTAATTATGAAGTTCAAGATTACCCACTACGCTGCGTACGCTCGATAATACTGCACTGCCACCTGCCCCTTTTCTTCCTCGGGCAGCACGAGTTTCTACGGCATTGGTCGTGCCCTTTCCTGAAGCTGCAACACGAAAGGTACAACTGATTTTTCGACTGACTTGGTGCTAAGCAGTGCCCGTTGAGTTGTTGTATTTGATTTCATTTATTAAAAATTGTGTTTCTTTGCATATATCGTCGCTCTTGTCGCTTTGATCTCTCGTCGCTAAGAAATGCGAAACATTTCTAAGCGAACTTCGGTGACTTTGAGCGTGTCTGTCTATCTATCTATCTATCTATCTATCTATCTATCTATCTATCTATCTATCTATCTATCTATCTATCTATCTATCTATCTATCTATCTATCTATCTATCTATCTATCTATCTATCTATCTATCTATCTATCTATCTATCTATCTATCTATCTATCTATCTATCTATCTATCTATCTATCTATCTGTCTGTCTGTCTGTCTGTCTGTCTGTCTGTCTGTCTGTCTGTCTGTCTGTCTGTCTGTCTGTCTGTCTGTCTATCTATCTATCTATCTATCTATCTATCTATCTATCTATCTATCTATCTATCTATCTATCTATCTATCTATCTATCTATCTATCTATCTATCTATCTAGCCGCCTACGACATTTGGCTTCTTTGGCCGTTTGGGTAATGGTATCGATACTAAACTTGGTATGACATAACATGACTGTATGGTGAACATAATTGACCAGTCATAACATAAAAATCATGAAATGTATGTCATCAATGTCATGATTTACACTTCATGGTCTTGCTGCTCTTGCGGTGGTTTCGTTCACATGACATGTTGCAAAACTGGTATGGTATGACATGATTGCATCGCGAACACAAGTGCCAGACCCTAACATGAAAAGCATGACATGCGTATCATGTAACAACATGAATACATGCCACGCTCATGATGCGCTCTCATCCATTTGGCTTGCGTCACATATACCAAATTTGTTATTACGGTACGGCAATGGATGACGAAAGTATCTGACTGGTGCAAACATGATAATCATAGGATGCGTGTCATGTAACAACGTTACTACATACCACGCTTATAATGCGCTGGCGGCTGTTACGCTAGCTTCACTTATACGAAAGTTGGTATTACCGGACGTGAATGGATGAAGAAGGTATGAGCCTTGTGCAAACATGATAAACATGAGATGCGTGTCATGTAACAACATGACTACATGCTACGCTCATGATGCGCTCTCGGTCATTTCGCTAGCTTCACATATACCGAATTTGTTATTACGGTACGTCAATGAATGACGAAAGTATCTGACTGGTACAAGCCTGATAATCATAGGATGCGTGTCATGTAACGACGTGACTACATGCCACGCTCGTAATGCGCTGGCGGCCGTTTCGCTAGCTTCACTTATACGAAAGTTGGTATTACCGGACGTGAATGGATGAAGAAGGTATGAGCCTGGTTCAAACATGATAAAGATGAGATGCATGTTATGTAACAGCATGACTACGTGCTACGCTCATGATGCGCTCTCGGCCATTTCGTTGGCGTCACATATACCGAATTTGTTATTACGGTACGTGAATGGATGAAGAAGGTATGAGCCTGGTGCAAACAGGATAAACATGATATGCTTGTCGTGTAACAAATGACTACATGCTACGCTCATGATGCGCTCGGGGCCGTTTTGCTAGCTTCACATGTACCGAATTCGGTATTACGTGACGGGAACGGACGACATAGGTAAATGTCACATCCAAACGTGATAATAACGACATGTGTGTCATGTAATAACATGACTACATGCCACACTGATGTTGCGCTCGCAGCCCTTTCGCTAGCTTCACATATGCCAAAAGTCGTATTACGTGACCATAATGGATGATGAAGGTATGTGACTGGTGAAAGCATGATAATGATGAGATGCGTGTCATGTGAGAACATCAATAGAAGCCACAGTCAAGGCGCCAATACACCTCGACGTCGGCGTCGCCCTGCCAGGCGGCGGTCCTGCCATATACTCACAGGCGCGCGCTGCGTTGCTTTGACGCATGCGCATGTCAGCGCCTCCGGCGTCCCTCCGTCTCGAAAACAGACAGACGCAGTGCTGTCTGGATAACGCATTGGCGCCAAATGCAGCATGTCGCGTTTCGCACCGGTTGCCGTCGGGCCGCGACGACGGACGCTGGTCGCGCTGGTCGCGCCGGTCGCACTTGGCGTCAGACTATAGAGTGTTCGCGTTTTGCTAACTTAGCGTGGCTGTGCCCAGCGTGCGCGCACGTCAACGTTACATTGGAGTATGTTGGGCCCTTTATCATGCACTCGAGGCTGTTTCGCTAGCTTCACACGTACCAAATTTGGTGTTACGTGACGAAAATGGATAACGAAGGTATATGACTGGTAGAAACTTGATAATCATGAGACGCGTGTCATGTAACAACATGACAACATACCACGCTCATAGCATGCTCGCGGCCGTTTCGCTATTCCGCATGTACTAAATTTGGCATCATGTGACGTGAATTGATGACAAAGGTAAATGACACATCCAAACATGATATTCATGACATGAAAGACATTTACGGTATAATTTACATTCAGGTCTTAACGTTGTGGTGACTTGAAAGTGTCATATCAACCTTCGACATTCGTGCTTCGCATATCATTGATTCCCACTGTACGTGGGATCTGCCAATTTTTTTTTAGAGGTGAGGCACCCTAAGGCCGCATGATTTCCCTCCATCCATAAACCGCCACCCTGCGTCTGAAGAATATGTAGGAAATGAAACAGCTATGAACACGATGGTTTTCAAAAGGTTCTTAACCAGAACAAGCAAAATAAAAGGGCACGAAACCGCCAAGACTTTGAAATTTAGCCACCCATCAATCAAAGCTAAGACAAAATGAAAGATTATCAAAAATAAATTGATAGGCTGTTAACCAGAATAAAATAGCAGGTCCACGATTTATGATATAATGCACACAGCTTTATTTTTCCGTTATTGTGTTTACATATTGTTAACCTAAGTAATGAAGACTCCAGCAGTAGGCGCTACACTTGAGCGATCTCCTCTGGTTGCGCACGGGACGGCTTTATGCTTTCCCATAGGAGAGTACCTGGTACACAAAATATTAACAAATTTTATAAACACACACACACTTGACATGGCCCATCAAGTATGAGGCCCATGGGATGGCGATATGCTCTCCCATAATAGAATACCAAGTACTCTAAATTGTTTACCACTTTTTTTAAGCACGAAGAGACAAATAAAAAAAAAACAAGAGTACATAAGAGGCTATCAAGCATCACTAAAACACATTCAATGACTAACACAGCGTATAGCAGAAATCTCATCATCGGTACTCACTTTTCAAAAATTCAGATAAGCGCGGATATTTTTTTTGTTTTGTTGCCTTACTTTAGGGTATGTTTGCACAAGAAATTTCGGGAAATAAGTTTTTAATTTGGGATTAATTTGGGCCAGAAACAGACGCCATTGTGACTTGCTAATAACATTATTTGATCTCACTCGGTGAGTGTAGCGCAGCTGGCCATATATGTGTGTCGGACTTATTGGCTCATTTAGGCCACGAACATGCGTGCGGCGTTGGCCCCGGTGTCAGAAAAGGCTGCTGCCTATATCTTGCAAAAAGGCGGAGGCCTGGCCGCGACTGCTCCCGGGTTGGCCACTGGGCGGAGCTGCTGCCCGAAATGGTCCGGATGGGCACCTTGTTGCATGACCACCGCCCGCATGTCCTACATAAAAACAGCCATGAGAAAGTGTACCGAAACGCACTTGGCTGGCTCTCCGCATTTGCCTAAAGGCCCGACCCAACGTATCGTCGCAGCGCGTTAGTGCGAAGACTTTTGACGTGGCGCCGTGCCCTCTCCCTAGAGAGAGAGTGGGCGCGTGGCTACGTGAAACCACGATCTCTTTCTCTCTATATGGGAGAGGGCTCGACGCCGCGTCAAAAAAATACGCGTGGGCGCGCTGCGACGGATACGTGAGGTCAGGCCTTTACACATTTTAAAATTTTTTTCCATACTCGCGGCGCCGGGCACGACGGTGCCAGCTGTTGCCTCTCCCCTCGCACTCTCTCAGCAATCGCGTGATGGCACAACGGCGGCGTGTGACCGTCTGCCAGTCTAGAAATTCCAACAAGTCGTGCATTCCGAAGATTGTTTGCGTGGCAAGGGTCTGTGCCAATTCCACTGGAAGAGTCACACACACACACACACACACACACACACACACACACACACACACACACACACACACACACACACACACACACACACACACACACACACACACACACACACACACACACACACACACACACACACACACACACACACACACACACACGCGCGCGCGCGCGCGCGCGCGCACACACACGCATGCGCGCGCGCGCGCACACACACGCATACGCGCACGCACACGCACGCACACGCACGCACACGCACGCACGCACGCACGCTCACACACACACACACACACACGCACACACGCACACACAAACATGCACACACACACGCACGCACACACACACACACGCACAAGACATGGTGGAATCGGTCGAATTGCCACAGCGCCGAGTGAACTTACAGATTAACAAAGTATCCTTTAAGTTTTAAGTGTTATTAAATGCGTTCAAAGAAAGGTTGGTGTCCACGTAATCCACTGGCTACTCCCTTTTTTTACGTAGCAACCTGCATCAAGGTTTTACTAATAAGCATAAAGCAATTTAAAATTTACGCCCGAAAATGCCCGTTGACAACAGCGATGTTCACACATCCATGCACACGTCAACAGTGGTCGCACGCGACAGACAATGTTTGTACACAGAAAACGCCCGCACTTTACAAAAGAATCGGTCAAGGTGATCACAAAATGTCACTGAACACATTCCCAATATTTAAACACAGCTGCCATGAAACACGAGAAACACAAGGAAACTTGTGGTACATGCGACCAGATTCACCAGGCGTTAATTATCAATGAATCAATATCTGCTATTCGGTATTCCTGATTTCTCATAAAAAGTACTACAGTGCATGAGCCAGAATATTTTGAAAGGCTTCGGTTGACCGCGGGCCCAAGATTTTCGTAATTAGCAATAAGTAAATAACTAACCAACCTAACAAAAATCCTTACGAAGAACTTGACTTCCTGCACGTGTTCATTGATGCGTACTGGAGCCATTGTACAGGGGCAAAGGGAGAGGGATAGCAGAAGACCATCATTTTGTATTCTGTGTCTTTCCTTCTTTTCTGCATGCTGACCTGCGTTGAAACTGCGCCAGACGCTTCCAGTCCTCACCCAGCGCTGGATAGCTAACCGGAAGCTTTTCTGGTTAACCACTTTGCCGTCTGCTTCCTTCCTTCTTTTAACTAATTTCTTAGCTCTGCTATAAAATTTGGTACGAGGACTCCTTTACCCTGACACAGGTAGTGCCATGGAACCAGGAGGAAGATCAGCAGGAGAGAAGTCAGGGAAGTTCACCACACATACGTCTGGTTTGCTACCCTACACTGTGGCAAAAGGGAGTATATGAAGATGATGTAGAGAGGAAAGAGAAGAGAAACAGATGAGAATATTGTCACTAATTAGGCTGACGCGAAAGCAGTGATGTCACTATACAAATGTCAAAGGCGTTCACACGGGCATGTAGTCCTCAGAAAGCGCGTGAGGGTTTCGACTGCTTCGTGAGCCGAAGAAATACGAAGACAGTGTTCCAGCAAAATCTGCATACGGTCGTCCAACTGTCACAACGCGTCAGAAAGTTTTCATCTCTCAGAAGCCAATTGAGGTTAACGACATATGGAATAATCGATGTGTTCTTCGGTGTCGCAGACCACGCATGCCGCGCTGCTGGTCAATCCAGTTAGAGTGCCATGGAACATACACTGCTCCGTGTATAGAGAAGCAGCGAGGCCTAATTACCCTTTGGGCCTTGAAGAAATCGCGGATGTAGCACATCCAGCAGAAGACCAGCAGCATGATCACGCCCGCCACGAGTATGATCAACTCGTAGGCCATATCTGTGGCAGCGTCTTCCGCTTCCGTCATGCATCCCGCCATAGCGTTCCTCCTCGGTGCTGCGAATGAAATGTCACGAGGGTGGCGTGACAAGGTGATGGCGTGTGACGCGCGGTAGAACCTTGGGAGTAAAGTACTTCGCGAGTAAAGTATACTTGTCTATAAATAGCCCTTTATAATACTGCAGACCTGATATAGAGTTTGTACGTGCTGCCGACTGCTTTATTAGTTCAAATAGGAGGTTCATATTTTACAGGGTTGAGAAGCCTGTAAGAAAGGGCTGTGTGTCGAATGCGACGTTTCGTCAATAGGACTTGTCTTTTTCAAGGTTGTAGCCTCGAAAAAGACGAGAACACATCTGCTGTTTGCGAAATGCTCATCGCAAGCTTCCAAGCTTCTCCTTCTACTTTACAGGGTTGTTATGCGAGTCAAACGAGCACAATTGAACAAACAAGAATGGGCAATTTAAATAATAGAAAATGACGACAATTTATGCAGCATTCGTCATTTGCATGCTCATTTGAAGACAGAGAGAAAGACAACGTATATGTAGGTAGGCTAACTAGGTTGAACACACTTTGCTACCCTACGTGGGGAAGAGTGAATGAGAAGAAGAAAGGAGGGGCCCGTTCACTGCCCACACCCAGGCAGCCACAATTAACAGAGAAATATTTGAACCGGGTTGCTCCACAGTTGTCTTAATGTACACTGGATTCCGATATGTTAAAAAAGGCTTGTAAGGAGTGGTACCAAGGTATTCAAATGAGGAATATAAGCAATCGTTTCCAAATTAACTGAAACTCTAGAACTAAGCGATGGGCTTTGCACCAGTCAAAGAATCAAACATGAATGGCGGCGTTTTCTCGAAGCGTGAACACTCACCTGTCTCTCGCACAGTGCTGGTGCTTCTCTGGGCGAGCACAATGAGGTGTCTCTGACTACCACGTCGCGTCGACCTCCGGACGAAACTGAGCGGGATCGCAGAGAGAGTACCAGGCCACCGAACAGACCACCACTCTTCGCACGAATGTAAACGGAGAACGCGCGCGCGGATATCGAATCTTACGGATGTATCGAAACCAGAAACCTTGCAGCTGTGGCGTTCGTGCCAGCCACAGCAAGGCACGGCGGGCACACAGCGCCTCGTCTTCCTTCCGACAGGTATAGGGGAGCTTTCCACGCTCTGCTGTGCTTGTCTCCGAGCTGCCGTGAAAGAGGATGAGGAGGAAGAAGAAGAAAGAAAGCCTGGGAGATCCATGAGACGCACGTCCGGTTTATTATCCTACGCTGGGGGAAAGGGAACGAGAGATGAAAAGGTAGAGAGATAGAAAGAAGGTAACAAGAATAAGAAAAAAAGACACACGAGCTTCAGTGAAGAAACAGGCCGTAAGTTTAAGAGGTTGTTTTCTTTGTTAGACACGTTGCTAGTGAGCAATGAGAGAAATTAATGCCAAGAGAATTATTGGGGATGTTAATAAAAGTTCCTGTAATGTAAATGAGAAGAACGAAAAGTAGGCGAAAAGACAATTTGCTGCCGGCCGGTTCCAAACCTGCGACCTTTAAATTACGCACATACACCCCTACAAAGTGGACGGACAGATTACCGCCACCGTAGCTCAGTGGTACGCATTGAACTCGTTATTCGAAGGTTGCAGGTTTTGATCCCACCGGTGGCGAGGTATCTGTTCGTCCACTTTTGTTTCTTCACATTTACGTTACAATCACTTCACTATACCCGATACTTCTTTTGGCATCATTGTCTGTTATTACTCATTAAAAGCGTGATCTTGCAGCGATACTGAAAAAAACTTTTGCCGCCAATATTTTCAGCCAACTCGATAGATAGGATCCTGAAATCGATATAGAAAACTTTCATTTCAAGCAGAAACTACGAAAAAAAAAACTCCCAACAATTTCCCCGAGGGTGAACATGGTTAAGTGCGAATGCACGTGGTGATGCTATGAGGGGTATTTATTAATTCGCACTATTATATTTATTAATCACACTATGGTGCCTTTATGGTGTAATGGTTCCTGGGAATCGCAATTTGATCACACGGGGGAGTTTACATTAACTCACTGGCGAATGCCAACGGATTTTAACTTTACTCCCCCTCATAGTATCACCCCGTGCATTCGCACTTGGGAGTTTCGCGCTTGGGAGTTTTATTACTGATGATGATGATTAAAGTGTAATTAATGAATTTAAGTGTTGTTTGTCATGAAGCATTTGTACACAGATACATTATATACGAAGTATTATTTGTTTACACTTTTACGCTTCGGGAACGTCCACTCGCCGTTGACGATTGCGAGCGGCGTCTTGACGCCGGCCTTCATCGCCCTTCTCCGCCTGACGCTTGCGTTGTCGTTCCGCTTCTTGGGCCGCGTTCGCGGCTCAATGCTGACGCCTCATCTCGGCCTCGCGAGCGCGCAGTTCACCATCTGCTGCACGCTTCACCCGCTTGTCGTCGGCCTCGCGAGCGCGAAGTTCGGCATCCGCTGCACGCTTCGCCCGCTTGCACTCGGCCTCGCGAGCACGCAGTTCGGCATCCGCTGCACGCTTCGCCCGCTTACGTTCGGTCTCACGAGCCCTTCGCAGCGCCGCCTTGTCTTCCAAAGTCGGCGAAACCACCACGGTACCGTCACCTCCAACGACGGGTGCAGTGCTGGCATTCGGTTGTACTGCATTCGTTGTTGATGGTAGCGTTGCCTCCGGGACATCCATCGCACGACCCTCTCTCGACGGGAGACTGAGAAAAGGCGGGCGCGCGTGAGAGAGGGGTGCGCGCGCAGCTGCAGCGAGCGAGGATAGCGGAGGAGCGAGCGAAGGGGGAGGGGGTATAAGGCGCGTTACTGACACCGATATCAGCGTCGCGTCCGTGGCTTATTCGGTAGAGCGTCGCGCTGCGGCCCGCCAAGTCCTCTTTCTTTTAAAGATAGAGAGAAGACTGCGGACGCCGCCGACGGCGGTGGATGGTTTGGGGTCGCTTATAAAGTGTATTCACACTTAATAATGCACCTATTGCGTTTTTCGCAAACTGAAACGTCTATAGTGGCAGCGTCGTGAACTTGAGAAGGTGACTTTCGGTGACGTCAGACATACCCGACACTTTCAAGCCAACAATGCCCGCCATCGCCCGCGTCTCTCAGCTCACTCATCTTCCACTTCGGTTCCAAGAGCCGGTATGAAAAAAAATTGCCCGCAGCTTCCCTCGGGGGAACACTGAGGAGGATGCGGAGCATATAATTGGTTAACGGGGTGTTAAAGTGCGACTTACTTGGGTCGATGGCTAAATTGGTTAACGTGGTTGTGAAATGGGGTGTTAAATTGCGACTTACTTGGGTCGATGGCTAAATTGGTTAACGTGGTTGTAGGAGGGGGTGTTAAATGAGTGAACACGTACACACGTATGCGAAAGGGCGGCGCTGGCCGAAGGGACGTCGATCATTGTGTTTGTGGATTCGTTGGAATTCATTTCACCGCGACCTTGGACGTCGACGCGCCGTACAAACCAACCGACGAGCGGCAACTGAGCGAGCGAGCGCCGACCTTGAGTATATATACAGCACGACGGCGCATGCACTGTCAGCTGTTGAATGTTCTCGAAGCGCGACGCCACATGCGCGTCCACTGGAGAATCAGGAGAATTGTAGATGTCGAACGCGGTGTGTAGAGGAGGAAGGGTGCACAGATGGTGGAGGAGTGAAGCGCGCGCGGTGTGTAGAGGAGGAAGGGATGCACAGATGGTGGAAGAGTGGGCGACGGCGCGACGGCGCATGCGCGCGCGTCAGCTGTCGAATGTTCGAGAAGCGGTGCGGACGGCGCACTACAAGGCGCGAGTATAAGATGCTTCCGCATCTAAAACAACAGCAGCAACCAATGCTTCCGGCCGAGGCCAAGTATCGTCGCTTTTGGGAAAGGAAAAGAATGGGATGAGAAGTGGAGAAGAGGAGGAGGAGGGCAAGAACACGTGCATCCTGCATGTGCCTTGGCAAGTTTAACATCACAGCTCGCGCTCGTGAGCAGCCGCCGCTAGAGTTACTGTACATGCTTCCTCTAGGTGGCTCACGTAAGGAAGGAGCACAGTAACTCTAGCCGCCGCGCGCTGACAATATATAAAAAATACAACCAACTGTTCGAAAATACGGGAATTAAACTGCGTTTATCTCTGAACTGTGGCATCTGCCGAGTCAAATTTCCAAATTTTGTCAGTTTTCTTCCAATTTTTTGTTCAGTATCCGTTTAAGGTATCACTATGCTTGAAGTCCACACAAGAGGTACTGGTTGCTCTACTTTATGTGCTTGAAAACCTTCAGTAGGTGCCGTAACTTCACGGCCTACGGAGGAACGAACGTGATACGCCTGAAATCCTGCGTCCACGACTGTCGAACGAAGCCGCCGCGAGAGCATTACCCGAGACGCAGAGGTGGTTCCAGGGTCAGCACCTATCATCATCCTCCTCGTGATCATTGTCACTCTTATTTATTGTTCTTTCAAAGATCCCTTAGGGTAATAAATGAGGGAGGGATGACCAACTTCGGTAAGTGTTGTACATCGCTGATTCGCGTTCAAAAAAAGAACGCCAAAAAAGATACATTAACTGATTGATTTAACGTATTTAGGTCTAATAGGTCCCTCTTCGTCAAGACATCAAGACCAGAAGTCGAAACATTGGCCCAATGCAGCGGCATTTCCTGTTCAACAGTTTCTGAACTCTTTCTCATATATAAGTTTAAAGTCAGCTTCCGCGTTCGTCGTTCACCGTGGAATACCATCAACGTAAAGGAAACAAAATAACAAAAAAAGCGTACCCCATGGCAGCCAGCTTTCAGTTGGTACTCCGCCGCGCTTTCTACCAAGTTGTTTCTTATGAGTCATTTTTCTCAGTTGCTTTCTATTTCCCCGTATTCTGCGATGCACTGATGTGCCAACTCGTCCAAAGATCCATTCGACAGAACTCGTTATCTGTCGTTGCCGTTGCACCAGGCTTGAGCTAAATCTCCGCAAAATATTGTCACCGCCTTTCGGTTTTTGATTTCGGGGCAACCAGCCCAGGGCGAACGGAATCGGTTCTAGCGAATAGCTACTCTCATTGCGCCGTCAGCAGACGACATTCGCATTCCTTCCCAGGAGCACGCCGTACCGACCCAGAAAACAGGCGCTTCACATTTCACACCGTGCATTCACAGGCTTCGAGTTCAGCAGGGATGCAACGTCACGCAGTGTTCCTCTTGCGTTCTGATCTGTCTGGCTGAACGAAGCAAGCAATTTTTCATTGATCTGAAAAGCAGGCATATTTTGACAGCCTGTCAGTACAACTAACTAACTAACTAACTAACTAACTAACTAACTAACTAACTAACTAACTAACTAACTAACTAACTAACTAACTAACTAACTAACTAACTAACTAACTAACTAACTAACTAACTAACTAACTAACTAACTAACTAACTAACTAACTAACTAACTAACTAACTAACTAACTAACCAAGCAACTAACTAACTAACTAACTATTACTAACTAACTAACTAACAGAGTTACTAACTAACCAAGTTAATAAATAATTCACTAACCAACAAACTAACTATTCAGCTGAATGAATAATTAACCTACAAGTTGACTAACTAATAAACTAACCAGCTGACAGACTAACTAATTATTTAGCTATCTAACAACGAATTAACTCGCTAACTAACAGTTGGATGGAGCCACACATTATTCTATTAGTTTCTATCGCTGATTTGCCAGCGTGAGCGCCAACATACTGAACCCGAGGGATGCAAAACGGATCCCCACGGATATGTGCACAACTGAACAAAGTATTTCCTCATCTGATTTCCGTCGTGAGGCACCATATGAAAGGCTCTCTCCACCATGAACGCAAAGCACACGCGAAGGCTAGGCAATGGGGGAGAGCAGGAGAGGGCTATCGAGAAGAGGGTGCTGAGCGGCCCCAGCGAGTGCATATGGCCGGCGTAGAATAAATAGAGGAAGCACTGGATGCAGCAAGCTTTCATAATGTTAGTTTCAGCCCCCGAATGGTCTCTCTCTTCTCTCGTTTGAAGGGCTCCTGCGAGGTTCTTTTTCTTTTTTTTTGTCAGCATTCCTAAAAGGCGGTGTTAGGGTAGCGCTGAATACTGAGATGAATTTGCGACTAGAATTTTCAAAATTGGTGAAACTTTAAAGTTGGAGCGAAAAAAAAAAAAACTGGTAAACACTCGCCGATAAAATGCCGACAATTTAAATTTATCTGATAAGATCACATTAAAAAAAGGCATTTTCAACGTTCAAACGGCATTTTCAAAGCTGACAATCGTCAATCGAAAGGAGTGCACCTCCTTGAGCAGCACCAACGTCATAAAGTATATACGATTGCGTCTATAACAACGAGCTTCAAGGTTGTAATATTAACGGGCGCGAATATCTGTGCTTGCACATATCTTTGTTTTTACGCTATTAAATATTCGAGATATCACGCACTCAGTTTGCTTACATGTCTTCGCGTTCAGCTAGATGACTCTTCATTTGGGATTTCAGAGTATTGAGAAGAACAATAACAATAACAGGTCGTCAATTTTTCACCAATAAGACGAGAAAGGCTGGGAGGAAAGGCCGAGAAGAAACTAGACTAGCTCCTGCAGCCTGAAAAAATACGCTAGTGCACACATATAAACACCTTTATTAACAGGCTACAAGAACAGGAAGTTAGAAAAAGAAGTCGATCAAAAAAGAAAACAGGAAAATGAACAACAGCACAACGCCACAATTCATCTAAAAAATTGATATAAACACATTGCAACAACTTATAATGCAAAACTGTAGACCAATTTTTCAAAGAATTCAGGATTTAGAAGAAAGAAGCTGCATGAAACGCGGAATTCTCTAAAAAATTAAAAGCACCGACATGCAACCCTTGAGTTTTAAGAAAAGTAAGCTGCAAAAAGATAGAGCCGTGTGTGTAGGTGCAACAAGGCTATCTGCGCCATTAATTTGGTGGCACGACAGCCTGCAGAGGATGTGGAAAACGTTTCCAATGTTAAATATCTATTACGCAAGAACTTATTTGCCGCGGGACGGCTTATTGCTCTCTCATAGTAGAATAGATCGTACTCTAAATCATCGTACATTAAGTCTAAACACATGAATTTCGGCTTTCTTTTCACGTTCGTGTGGGCGTGCTTCGAGAAGAACGGGGTGGAATTTAAACATGCGCACTCCGGCTCTGCAAATATTGATAAGATTTTCCCCCTTTTACTCTGTGTGATGATGTTAAGCCGTTAATAACGTGATGAACGATAATCCAACACGATTTGGGAGAAATGAACTCGGGCGCAGGGATGATTCGCAGTCAAGATTTGTTAGTTTTATTGATTAAGATGTGAAACGAAAAAGACATGACAAGGTAGGCTACAATTGAGCTGGCTATCCCATAAACATGATAACGGCATCGACTAAACACACATTCCACCAGTTATCGCTGGCTTAGACACTAAAAGTGCAATAGTGTGCATGAGTCATGGCCTCATCCAGGCAGCGTTCTAGAGAGCAGCCACTGTCACGTTGACGACCGGTTGCGCTGGGGCCTGGACGACCATCACGGGCTCCACCGTGCGCTGCTACGTCGCATGGGCGAAACCATGCGAGAGAAATGAGAAAGAAAGCAAGAAACAAACGAAAATGGTGACCCGTTGCGAAGAAGGAAAAGTGAACGAAAATATAACTAGGCGCTGGCGTGCACTTCCATTTCTTCAGAATAACGTCATTTTTACGGCAAGTAACAGGGGGAGATGCTCTAGGTGCCGACCAGTACGGACGCGCGAAGATCGGCTTCTGCTTTCAAGAATGCTTTTCTGTGGTATACACGAATTTGTCGCTGAGTTTTCAGTCCCATCGTGTGCCTAAGCTCTCAAGAAATCAGCAGATACCACCTTTGTGCTGGTGAGTGGACTTTTAAACCGTTTTGGGGACATTTTCACACGGCAACGCCACAGGGGGATTTAAGCCTAACCAGGGAGGCGATTGTCGCCGATGCGCCGACCCGGCGCCGGCGCGACTCAACGCTCTGCGCGTTCCAGGACCTGCAACTGAGAATGGAATACCAAGAAGATGGAGAGGACATCTCTCCAGAGAGAGAGAGAACACAACTTTATTGTCGTCAGACTTAAGGAGGTAGGTGACCCGCCAGGCTGAACCTGATGGCCACCTCCTCTGCCCTTTGTACGGCCTGGAGCTGAACGGCCAGGCTGGTGGAGGTCAGAACTGCCTCCCACCCCTCTGGCGAGGGAGCGGCTAGGAGATCGAGAGAGGGGGGATCTTCCCTGCAGGCCCAGAGAATGTGATTAAGTGTGGCTATTGAGCCACAATGCGAGCAATGCGGATCAATCGAGTCGGGGTATATACGTGCATAAATGTATGGGCACGGAAATGAATGTGTTTGCAAGCGGCGCCAGATAACCTCCTGGCGCTTAGTTAGCTTATGGTGCGGGGGTGGTTTTGTCTGCCTCGAAAGACGGTAATATTGTGTGATGTCATGGTAGGATGTCAAGGCTTCACCAGGGTTTTCCAAATCAGAGGCGGGTACCACCGCTCGGCTGACGAATCCTCGAGCATATTGGTGGGCCGCCTCGTTCCCTGGGTTCCCCGCGTGAGCCGGCACCCATACCAGCGCAATGGAGGATAGTGCGTCTTCCTCAGCATCTGTAAGGAGACTGGGCAATAGTAAACGCAGAGTTGTGGGGGCCACAATGCCACGTGCGAAGTTGGATATAGCAGCCTTTGAGTCACTGAGTATAGTGGTGAATCCGGATGCTGCTGCTAGCGCTATCGCCGCTTCCTCAGCTTCTGTCGTATTAAGCACACGGACAGAAGCAGCCGCTTTAATTTGAGGTGAATTGGCGTTGTTGCCGGGGAGAGTGATTACGCTTATTGCATATGCTTTAGTAAACTCTCGGTATTGGGCGGCGTCAACGTACGCAACGGTTGGGTTGGACGCGTACGTTTTTTGCAAGAATTTGGCCCTCGCTTTCCTTCTACCGTCGTGATGGCTGGCCAACATGTTCTTTGGCAGTGGTTTTATGAGGAATTTCTTTCTGATGTTGGGGGGGATGACAGCCGGATCGTTACCCGTAGGAGATACCACATGGTCAATGTTAGCAAGGATCCAACGCCCCGTCCTGCTTCCCTGTAATCGGTGAATTTGCGCCGTAAGATGCGCTTCAAGAAGTTCTTCTAAGGTGTTATGCAGCCCAAGACTGAGGAGGTGCTCTGTCGATGTGTTTCGGGGGAGACCCAATGCCACCTTATACGCTTTGCGTAAGAGCCGATTTAGTTGGGCTCGCTCAGATTGAAGGAGGTGCAAATAAGGGAGGGCGTACGTGAAGCGCGACAAAACGAAGGCTTGAATTATCTGTAGCAGTTCTTTCTCCTTCATGCCTCGATTGCGAGCGCTCACTCGAGATATAAGATGGGCCGTCTGGTTCACGGTTACGGTGAGACGGTCTAGCGTAATGTTGTTGTGGTGGTTTGTTTGCACAATGAGTCCGAGTACTCTCATGTGGGCCACCTGCTTAATTGGCGTGTCATTGACATACACGTTAATACTAGGAAGTGGAGTCTTAATTTTGCGGCGATCTGGAGGTCGCAGTAATAGTAGCTCCGATTTGCTCTGGGAACACTCCAAACCCGCTTCTGACACGTGCTGAACGACTACGTCGGTTGCTCTTTGAAGAGTCTCCTCGATTTGACCATCGGATCCCACCGTCGTCCAGAGCGTGATGTCATCTGCGTAGAGGGTGTATCGCAGGCCGGGTATCGTGTCAAGTTTGGGAGGTAGTGACCTCATAGCGAGGTTGAAAAGGAAAGGGGACAAAACAGCTCCCTGCGGGGTGCCGCGATCACCGAGTGTGATGAGCTTAGAACGAAGGTCACCCACTGAGAGTTCAACCGTTCGATTAGATAAGAAAGCACGGACGTAGTTAAATATGCGTTCCCCGGATCGTAGTTCGGACAGACTGCCTAAAATGGCACTATGCTTCACGTTGTCAAATGCTTTGTGAAGGTCCAGACCGAGCAAAGCCTTGGTACTAGTGCCACTCTCAGGTCGTAGGAGATCGTGATGCAGCTGGATGAGCGCATCCTGAGTGGATAGATGGGCCCTGAAGCCCAGCATTGTGGGGGGAAGTAGGCGGTGCTCTTCCGCGAAATTTTGCAAGCGACAGAGGACAACATGCTCCATTAGTTTGCCCAGGCAGGAGGTCAACGAGATTGGACGAAGATTCTCCAGGTCGAGTTTCTTGCCCGGTTTCGGTATAAACGCGACCCTTGCGTGTTTCCATTCTGATGGCAAATGGCCGGACCTCCAGCACTCATTCATATATTCAGTAATGGCCCCTACCGACTTTGGATCGAGGTTGCGCAGCGTCTTATTTGTCACCCCGTCAGGACCGGGTGCCGATGTTGTACGCAGTTTATGTAGCGCTATGCAAACCTCACTTTCCGAAATGTCGGCGTCCAACTGTTCGTTGGCTGTTCCAGTGTATTCAGGCAACTGCTCTGTGCTGTTCTGTTTCTGAGATGTGTTGATGTAGCGGGTGATGAGCTCCTCCAGCAGCTCTTCGTTGGTGCCCGGGTATTGATGGACAATTCGCGCGAGCTGTTTGCGTGCGGCCGACTTGGAGCTACCAGGGTCCAGCAGGTGTCGCAGAAGATGCCACGTTTTCTTGCAGCCCATCTGGCCATTGAGGCTGCCGCAAAGTTGGCCCCACTGTTGGCGTGTTAGCACAGCGGTGTGGGCTTCTAATTCACGTTCGAGCCTCGAGATGCGGCGGCGGAGCCTTGTGTTGTGACGTTGGCGCCGCCACCTACGCATGAGGCTTTCATGCGCCTCCCACATATGTAGAAGGCGTGAATCTGTTGATGGCTGTTCCGGAGTTACGTCTGCTTGGTATGTTGTAGCGTCCACATCTCGACTCAAAGAAAGTATCCATTCGTTCAAGTCCAATACCGAATCGGGTGCCGTTTCTTTGCGCAGTTGGCGGAATTTATCCCAGTCTGTAATGCGAGCTGTGGCTCGTTTTTTTACATTGCTTGTGGTTAACTCAATGGTTACCGCTAGAATGAAATGGTCACTTCCTACGGTGTGACCTGTGTTTTGCCAACGGGCACCCTCCGTGTTTTTGCAAAGGGAGAGGTCTGGGGTAGTATCTCGACATACGCTGTTCCCGATTCGCGTCGATTGCTCCGGATCATTGAGGATACTGAAACCTAGGTCGTGTATGATGCTCCATAATCGGCGACCCTTGGGGTTGGATTTCGGGTATCCCCATTCGGGATGTTTTGCGTTAAAATCGCCTAGTACGAGCAGCTTTGCATCCTTCGCCAGATTTGTTGCTTTCCGAAAGATGTAAGGTAGATCCGCAGCTGTATCTCTTGGAGGGCTGTATATATTTAAAATGAAGAGTGGCTTGTCTCCTCGTCTTTTTGGTATAATTTCCACCAGTGTGTGATGAATACTCGTACCCTCAATTTCATGTTGAATGGCTGTGACATTCTTGTGTACTAAGATGGCAGTGTGGCATTGTGCGCTCGCGGATATGTCTATTTTCTGATTATATGATGCGTATCCGGGCAGTTGAGCGGCAGTGTTCGTTTCTTGTAAAACTATGATGTCCGGCGAACATTCCCCATTTGGTGCATGGTTTTGAATATGCTGGATATGTTGCTGCAGATGGCCCTTCTTATTGCGGAAGCTCCTGCAGTTCCACTGCCAGACGGTGAGCGTGTGGAGAGCCGCCATGACTATGTTATTGGCGTAGGGGCCGGTGTTTGCCGGCTATTGGATGGTGTGCGGTGGATGGCCAACTGCACACTGAAGTCGGCCAGTGCAGCTTCGGTCGAGCTCTTTAACACGGCGAATGAGGTGGTTGTTTCCCGGATGGTTTGGTGGATCGCATTAAAGCGCGTTTCTATTACAGCGTTCAGATCGGATTTCAGCGTTGAGATGGCTGCCGTGACTGCCGTCGTTACTTTTGTAGTGATGTCGGCGTCTGCGTGGAGTGCAGCTGTGGGTGTAGCTGCCTTGCGTTTATTAGCGTTCTGAAGTTGAGGAACTGGCGATAACGCCGGGTTTGGTGCCAGGGGGTTCGGATGTGCGTCTTGTGTTTCGGATGATGTGGGTGTAGTTTGTTTGTCGATACTGAGTGCTCTATCTATTTTGGCTTCTAGAGACTGGATGTAGCTAGTCAATTTAGCTATCTGGGACTGCTGGGCCGAGATGTGAGCCTTAAGGGCAGAATTCTCCTTTGCCAACTCCCTCACCTGTGAATCGGAAAATAGTAGTGATGCCGGGGCGCCCCGCTGCCAGGCCACCGACTTGGACGCTTCTCCGGGACCTCGACTGGATGAACGAGACACCGATGGGCTGCGCCTGGCTGATTTGGACCTTGAGTGAGATGAGGGCCTGCTGTCTCGTCGTTGGGCTGAGCGTGACCTCGGGCGCCTGCTGTGGGATCGACACCTGCTGCCACGTCGTTTAGCTGAACGAGACCCTGAGCGCCGGGTGTGGGATGGGGACCTGCTCTCTCGGCGCTGCTGCTGGTTGCTGCTGTTCCCGAGTGGTGGGAAAGATGCAGAATGGTCTCGAGATGATGGTGAGCGTCTGCTGGAGGAGCCACTGTGAGATGGGTTGCGATGGATGTTCGACGAAGGTTCTTGCGCTTCTTGCTTCGATTGCGGGGTGGGTGGCGCCTTCTTGATAAAGCGATACTTGCAGTTTGAGCTGCCGGTGTTGTGTGCACCATTGCAGACGATGCAGCGTGGCGTGCATGCGGGTGTTTCGCCCTGTCCTGGTGTGGGGTGTTCCTCTCCGCAACGGCGGCACCGCTGCTTACGTGGCATCGGGCAAACATCCGTGCGGTGACCAACCTTGCGGCAGTTAAAACACGATTCCACCCTGTTGTAGAACGGGTACAGCCTGATGTCGGTTCCGTGGTAGAATATCCACTTTGGAAGGTTTGGCGTCATTAGTGCAACCACGACGTGCCTAGTTTGGCCCAAGCGTCTTCCACTCACGATAGGAATGGTGGGGTTGCTGGCTTGTAGGTCTGCCAAAATCTCTTCGTCTGAGAAGTCATCGTATGCATGGAACATGATGCCTCGTATGGCGTCGTCTGGAGGGGGGGCGTAGACATGGAGCTCGATAGTAGCAGCGCCGATGGTAATCGACTTCACTCGAAGGTAGGCTTGGGCGCGTTGCGAGTCGATCACGCTCAAGGTAAAGGTATTATTGGTGGGGTGCGTCCGAAGGCGATCCCGACTTGCTGGTGGCTGATCTGGCAGTGAAGCTGCCTTGAGCAGGGCGTCGTGCAATTGCCACGGCGGCACTTTCGTCAAGTCGATGGGCGTTCTTGGACGTCCTACTATATGAATGGAGTCTTGTGGCAATCGGGGGAGTGGTGCCCGCCGACGTAACCGAGGCGGACGTGACTTGACCTGGGGTTGGCGTTCCGGCACAGCGGCGCGGGCATTCTCCGACGTACACGGTTGAAGAACGGGCTTGCCTTGGTTTTGAAGTTCCCGTCGGCGTCGTTCCTGGGCACGATAGCCGGGCGATTGCCAGGAATCGTCGGACCACTCCTCTTCAGAGATGGTATGACCTTCTACGACGCACTCCATTCCGGTGGGCGGCTGGGCACGACGATGTGAGTAGCGTGAGACGCTGCACCAGGCTTAGGCAAGGAGCCGGACGCGCGCTGAGCCAGCTAGGCTCAGGGCGGCGAGCGGCGTTGGTCGGGTCAGCAGATGCTCCTGGGAGAATCTTGATAAATCCAGTGCAGAGAGTGATATCCGCGCGTTCCCAATCACATCTCTCCAGAGGATTGCACGGAAGACATGGGTTGGAAGGAAGCCGAAACGAGACGCTCAAGGAATAAGCAAGCCGCGGTTAGCGTTCCTGCTGCCAAGGGTTCGACCAAGGCTGGCGTTGCGGGAGACGCTCGAGCCAGTCGTAGTAGGCATGACACCAAGCATACAATCGTGCGAGCTGGACGCATGCCGCCACTACCTAAGGACTTCAGCAAGATTGTGCTACAACCACGTGGAGGATTAAATATCTCGAGAATTGGCACTGGAGCCGTGGCGGACGCGATAGTACTGGCGGCCGGCATCAAAGAGGAGGAGGCTATGCAGGACATCATCTGTTACAACTTGCAGCAAAACATTATGGTGGCAAGCACTCCGGACCAAGACAAAGCTTCAAGATACCTCAAGGTCAAGCAAATTGACATTGGAGGCAAAGTTTTCGAGGTTAGCGCGTACGCCATGGCACCCCACGATACTTGTAAAGGTGTGATTCGCGGGATCCCCGTAAGCGATACTCAGGACATTTTCACCCGAAAGATTGTGAACGCGAACAACCCGCTCGCGCTGCAGGCCAAGAGAATCAAGGACACCGGGACAATCATCATAGCGTTCGAAGGACACAAGGTGCCCAGATTCGCGAGATATGGACCTTCACTTTTGCAGTGCTCCCTTTACCGCAAGAACATCGATATATGTTACGTCTCTGGAAAGCTGGGACATCGGTCTGACGTCTGTCCGAACCCAGCTGAAACCATCTGCAGAGGCTGCGAGATCAAGAACCCAGATAACCTGCACCAGTTAAATCCAAGATGCAGGATGTGCGACGGTCACCATCCCACGGCAGACAAGGAGTGCAAGAACAGGTTCTTAGTGTCATACGTCGTCAGACGCAGACGTTGGGAAAGATCGCGAGCAGCCGCAGAAGCCCGGGACGCATCAATCACATCGAGTCCAGACATCAACGACAAGCAGCTTATTCCAGCCTACGGGACCCAGAGCATCCAGAC
Source organism: Rhipicephalus microplus (assembly GCF_043290135.1). NCBI lineage: Eukaryota > Metazoa > Arthropoda > Arachnida > Ixodida > Ixodidae > Rhipicephalus > Rhipicephalus microplus. The sequence goes on along the minus strand of NC_134709.1, from coordinate 40,076,303 downwards.
TACACAAGAACAGGAAAGGCGGCCCCACTCCAGGGGGAGGTCGCGTTCCAGAAGAGGTTCTAGACCCAAGGCTCACTCCCAATAACGGGGGCGCTCGAGTTCTCAAGGATACCATCAGGGTCGGGATCAGCCTGGGCGGCACCCGAATGGCCAGCTGCCTGGCGTTCAGTTCGAGATCACGGCTTCACACCCGGGGAGGACGCCTGCAGTTACATCGAAAGGCAGCTGGGCTGAGCGAGTTCGCAACGGCGCGGCAGAGGTGATGACAGGTAAGCTGCCAGAGCATGATAGAATTGCACAGCTAGAGCAAGAAAACGCGAGACTTATAAAATCGAATGAGAGGCTTTCAGCTGAGTTAAAGGAAATAAAAATTCTTCTCACTAAGCTAACCAGCGCGCAGTCTTCACAGCCAATGCCTCAGCCAGTTGATGTCCCTGTGGCTGAACACGTGGGGGACTCGAGAACCACAAAGAAGAGGGCAGTCATGGCAGAACACGTGGAAGCCAACCAAACGACCATGTCAGATATGAAAGAGGTCTTTGACACGCTCAGCAAAGTAGTAGCCAATCTTAGCGAGCAGATGGGTAGGCTACAGTCAAGCGTGGCGGCACTGGAAGAGCATATGACTTTGCGCATTACAAAGGTCGAAGCATATCTGCCGAATACAGCAAGGCCTCCTCATGCACCAAACTCACCCCTTCGGCCACCAATACTAGTGGTACCAAACCTGTCGACAGGTGCAGCATCAGGCTCTGGCCGTCCATGTAATAACCATGATGGCAGCGCTACGTGAAGCATTTCGTATCTGGCAATGGAACTGTAGAGGTTACCCTAAAAAGAAGGCAGCCCTACAGCAGTATATCAGGAGCAGCCAAGAAAAGCCTCATATTATATTATTACAAGAGACCCTTTCTCCGCAAGCAACGTTGCCTGGATTCCTGCCTGTAATTGGGGATACAGAAGGGAGGAGAGTCTGCACCTTCGTATGCAACAAACTAACGCACGTAAACCACGACCTCAAGATAGAAGCAGGCCGGTTGGAACACGTCATGGTAGAGATCATGCCAGGTACCAGCAACCGTCAGAGCATTTTCATTCCTAATATATACAGCAGTCCAAAGGAACAAAGGCAAGGGTTCAGGACGCTTCTAAAGAAAGCTGTAAATATCGCCGGGGAATGCCCACTCGTCATAGCAGGTGATTTCAACGCCCCTCATCATACGTGGGGTTACAAGTACAACACTGGGAAAGGAAAGCGACTTTGGCAAAGTGCCAGTGAACTTGATCTCACCCTAATCACAAACCCCAGCCTACCAACAAGGCTTGGTACATCTTGCTGCAGGGATTCCACCCCAGACCTTACATTTGTAAGGAACATCAAGAAGGCTCAGTGGATGAACCTTGCTGTAGACCTAGGGAGTGACCACTGCATTCTTGCCACTACCTTCTCCGTGGAGCGTAAAAAGCAGAGAGAATTCCACTTCACAGACTGGGATAAGTTCTGGAAGATAAGAATGGAAAGGGAACAAGGTGGCCACAGACAAGGCTTGGAGCAGTGGGTCAAACAGATTAAAGATGACATCAAATTCGTCTCCTCCACCATTGCCACAGATTTTCCGGTTGAAAGAATGGATAGCCGGCTCGCTCATCTTCTTGAGGCAAAGCAAGCACTACTGAACCGTTGGAAGGGTCAGCGCCTGAACCGAAGACTGAGGAAGAAGATAGCTGAGGTAAACGGATCAGTCGAGGAACATTGTCGCGCGCTATCCAGGCAGCAATGGGACGAAATCTGCAACTCCGTCGATGGTCAGATGCGCAATGGCAAGACATAAAATATGTTAAAGCATCTCATCAACGAAAACACCACCAAAACAAATCAAAAGCATGTTATCGCTCGAATTTTGCATAAAGAGATAGGACGCACTACAGAACATCAAGTTGTGCAGCGGCTCGTGCATAAGTACCTCCCAATCAAAAGAGGATTGGCACCACCAAGTAGACAGTACCAGGGCAGGCCCAATCCAGGTCTTGAGGACGACTTTAACATCGAGGAGATCAGAAGAGCCTTGCATGATCTCAACGGCAGGTCGGCCCCTGGCCCGGACGGTATATCAAACGAGGCCCTTCGTAACCTTGATGACGATTCAATTGAAACCCTGAAGGATATGATCAATGCACCATGGAAAGAAGGCAGGGTGCCAGAGCAGTGGAAGCTAGCGAGGACGATCCTTATTCCTAAGCCAGGAAAGCCCCTTACCTTGGAACACATGAGGGCAATATCCTTGACATCATGTATCGGCAAGGTTGCAGAACATGCCATACTGCACAGGGTAAACAAGTACTTGGAAGATAACGAGATATATACGCACAATATGGTTCGATTCAAGGCAGGGCTGTCCACACAAGATGCATTGAAGCTTATCAAACACCAGGTCATCGACAATGAAACCAGAGACGTGAGAGCCATTCTGTGCCTAGATCTAGAAAAAGCGTTTGACAACATCCACCACTCATTCATACTCGAAGCAATTTCCAAGCTCGGTCTAGGGAAAGCCTTCTATGACTACGTATGGTCCTTTCTTACAGATCGGAAAGCCGTGATGAAGATTGCAGATATCGAGACCGCAGCAATCGAACTAGAAGCAAGGGGCACGCCGCAAGGGGCAGTGATTTCGCCAATGCTGTTCAACATTGCCATGATTGGACTGTCAAAGAAATTATCGAGCATTGAAGGATTGAAGCACAGCATCTACGCAGATGACATTACCATCTGGTGCACAGGTGGAAGCGAGGGGCAGATTGAGAGCGCCCTGCAAGAGGCGATTGACACCGTAGAAGAGTACCTTAGTCCTTCTGGGCTCAAGTGCTCCTCGAGTAAGTCAGAACTTTTACTGTATCGGACTGCACGCCGGGGACCGAAGCCCAGGGGATGGAAGCCGTTAAACCAGATAGACATCCACCTCCATACAAATCAAGCGGATGCCATCCAGAGGGTCGACTCCATCGAAGTCCTGGGCATGCTGATAGAGTCTAGCGGCGCCAACGGCAAATCTATAGCCAAGTTAACTTGGAAAACAGACAGTGCTGTGCACCTCATACGCAGAGTGGCCAACAGAAGAAATGGGATCAAGGAAGACAACCTCATCAGGTTGATGCATGCGTTTGTTTTAAGCCACTTCACGTACGAGGCAGCAATGCACAACTGGTCAAGAGCAGAGTTCGAGACACTAAATGTGCTCCTCAGAAAAGTTATTAAGAAGGTCCTGAGCCTACCCATACATACCAGCACCGAGCGTCTGCTTGAGCTTGGCATTCACAACATGCTCGAAGAAATAGCAGAAGCCCAAGAGAGAGCACAGTTTGCAAGGTTATCTACAACAAGGTCGGGGAGAATCATCCTGCAGGAGCTGGGCCAACACCCATTGGCAATCAGACGCAATTACAATGATATCCCCGACAACATCAGAGAGAATATCACTGTGTCTCCTATACCAAGAAACATGCATCCAGAACACAACGTCGGAAGAAGAGTAGCGAGGGCCAGGACTATACTTCGTCAAGTCTCAAACGAGGAACGAGGGGTCGTATTTGTTGACGCGGCTTCCTGCGCCAATGGGAAAGCGTTTGTGGCAGTGGTGGTCGATGGGGCTGGCCATGTCGTCAACTCAGTGACGGTCAGGACGAAAAACCCAATCATTGCGGAACAGGTGGCCATCGCCTTATCACTCAAGATGGATAACATTGAAGTCGTCTACAGTGATTCCATGGCAGCACTACGGGCGTTCGCCAAGGGGACGGTCTCTGAACAAACGCCGAGAATACTGCAAGGCAAAAACATAACGCATCATCTTCTGAGTTGGTTCCCAGCTCACCTTGGGCAAATCAACGATTCCCCTCCCAATCTCAATGAAGCAGCACACGAGGCGGCGCGAGAACTCTCCAACCGCGCCTCTTCGGGGATGCGTTCTACCGGTGAAGGGGATAACCGGGAAATTTTTACAACATATAACGAGCTCACTAAACATTTCTACCTGTCTAGAAGGATTTTCCCTCCACCTCACAAAAATCTAACCCGGCCCCAAGCACTTACATCAAGGCTTTTGCAAACGCGGATGTACCCTACTTTGAAAATGTTACACATCATGTACCCTGACCTATACCCAAGTAATCTTTGTCCACATTGTGGGGAAATAGCTTCATTAGAACACATGCTCTGGCAGTGCACCCAATTCGCTCATTTATTGAACATCACCTCTGCCAGATGGGAGGCGGCAATCCGCAGCTAGTCCTTGGCAGATCAGCTCTGGGCGGTCCACCAAGCCCGCGAGGCGGCTGAGAAGCTTGGCATCTCAGTCCCCACGTGGGAGCTGCCCGCAACACAGTGATCTGGGTTTTGGAGGACTAAATAAAAGTTTATCCAATTCAATCCACTGCAAGTAACAACACCCACTGTACTATCTTGTCTGTTCGTTCTTCATAATTCCTTCTGAAGAAAGAAAAAACGAGCCCTTCAATTTACACTTCCCTAAGCTTGTGTAGCTCTGTGGAACACGGTAAAGCCGTCTTTCTCACTGTGCAACCAAACAAGAATAAAGATAAATGAGATTTCATCGTCTACGCTCCTCAACAAAGAAAACATCACAAAGTTGACAACAATTGTAGAATAATTCGGACGATGTTGCTGTACTAAGAAGAATGATGCTAATGCACTGCAGTCATCAACAAATGCTAAAGGGCGTAGGTATGGAAAAATAATACTTGCACTGATATACTGTTTTACTGCCAGTGTTTATGGATTGATTGATATGTGGGGTTTAACGTCCCAAAACTACCATACGATTAATAAAGACGCCGTAGTGGAGGGCTCCGGAAATTTCGTCCGCCTGGGGTTCTTTAACGTGCACCCAAATCTGAGCACATGGGCCTACAAGATTTCCACCTCCATCGGAAATGCAGCCGCCGCAGCTTGGATTCAAACCCGCGGTCTGCGGGTCAGCAGCCAAGTACCTTAGCCACTAGCCACAACGGCGGGGCACTGCCAGTGTTTAGGTTAAGGTGTTCAACGTCAGCCTCGTTTGAAAATGCTTTAAATATAGAAGCTTAC